>NC_090436.1:577011344-577313083 GCF_031143425.1 Pleurodeles waltl | reverse complement strand
TGACTGTATTTTGGGGGAAAAAATGATGTGCAAATAATACAATTCAAATGTATTTTTTGTGCATAATGGAATAAATAAAAAATTAAGATTTTTGTAAAAACGGTTGATGTCCAAAGATTTGATGTGAGTGTGTATACCTGTATTACTAAATGACCTTTCCATTGCTACCAAGAAGTCAGATGTGTGTTGATAATAAAAGTATAGTGTGACCATTTGATCTTATATTTTCCTCACCATGCACACAAGCATCTGAACCCAACCATGAGTAGGAGAAAACAGCCTTAGGTGTTCCAGCCCTTTCCAGACTTCTCTACCATGAAGGAAAGGAACATCATCAAGCAATATCATCTCATTAGGCAAACTATCCTGGATTTGTGCTAGCTGTTGGAGTATGATCTTCTGCCTCACAATAGAAATCCAACAGCCATAACACCAATTGTGAAACTCACGGCAGTACTGGATTTTGTTCCCACTGGCACGTTTCAATACACTGTGGCAGTATCTGGGGGCATGTCCCAGCCAACTTTCTGTGGCGTTATACAGGAAGTCCATGCTTTCTTGATTAAACAAATCAACAGCTACATCCAATGCCCATGTCCACAGGATTTGGCTACCATGAAGGAAGAATGTTATGCTTTGGGTGGCTACCACATGTGTTTGGAGCAATAGATGGCACACATTTAGCCTTGATACCACCACACGCAAGGGAACAGGTCTGCTACAGTTGGAAGAACTTCCATTCCATCAATGTGAAAGTTGGTAGGTTGGGCTGGCAGCCGCCAAATGATGTGGGAATGACTCAGTCACCCACAAGCAGTGGTGCTGCCTCCCTGAATCCAGACGTCTTATTTCAATAACAAGGGGCCAGATGTAGGAACATTCTGAATTGCGACCCGCAAATTACGAGTCAGACCGACTCTAAATTTGCGGGTCACAATTCAGAATGTTGGATGGTGTCCCTGCCACAATCTGCGATTCGCATGGGGGTCGCAAAGGCCCACCTCATGAATATTCATGAGGTGGGTCGCAATTTGCGACCCCCTTGTGAATGGCTGCCCTCACAGGGATGGTGGCCTAGTGCGGACAGCAGACCACCATGTCTGCGACTGCTTTTAAATAAAGGAAAACGAGATGCATTACAAAAATGAAAAATTAAACATTTTCATTTCAGTTATTTCAGAGCAGGCAGTGGTCCATAGGATCACTTCCTGCTCTGAAAAAATGTTTGCAGTGCCATGTGGACTCCTTCCCTTTTGCAAATGAGTTACCACCCATTACAAAAGGGTGCAAACTGCGATTGGTTTGTGACAGCGTTTGTGGTCAAAAAGCAATCCTGCATTTCACTGTGACTCACAATTCGGAAGGGAGCACCAGGTTACCGAATCGTAAAACGAGGTCTGTGCATTGCAAAGTGCATTTTGCATGTCGCAAACAGCAAAATTCGCTGTTTGCGACGTGCAAACTGCTAAGTACATCTGGCCCAAGATTCCTACAACAGGTGTTATGCCTGTGGGTATGCTTGTGGTGGTGTGTGTTATGTGTATGTGGTGTCTGCAGGTGTGTCTGTGCCTGTGTTTTTTGCTGTGTTGGTGTTGGGGTGTGCTGCTTGTAGTTGTTGTAGTGGGTGTGTGTATATGTTTGCACAGGACTGGGTTGAGGAATTTGGGATAGGAGAAGGAGTGAAAGTGTAGGCACTAGGTTGGGGTAGGTGGGTGGAAGGCTGTGGTCCCTGAGGAGGCCAGACCTCGGAATAAACACTGTAGGCCAGACAGCGCACAGTGAATGCCATCCAGGTAAGCAAGCGTCTGGGTGTTCTGGCCAGCCATCCCCTGGATGCCTTTCATAAGTGCGTTCTGCCCTACATGGATGGTCTGTAAAAGGCCCACAGTTTCCTGACTGAGCACAGCCTGGGACACCAGGGCAGGGGCAGAGATGACTGCAGCAAAGGTGATGCTGCCCGTTTTAGGGGGGCAGCTACAGCCAACTGGGAGAGAGAGAGAGGGAGGGTGGAGGTTGGAATGGGGTGGCACACAAAGATGCAGGTGTCACAGTCACTCCAGGGTCCACCCCCACTAGGGACTGGTCTTCATTGGAGTCCTCCAAGGAAAATGCTGAATCACTTATGGTCTCCCAGCCAGTCCCCTTACCCTTCGTGCCACTGGGTCCCTCAGTGTTGGTGGTGTCCACACCTTATCCCCAGTGACCAGCTTCATCCCCGCCAATGTGGCCGCTGTCACCATCCCCTTGCTCAATTGATGTTGAAAACACAGATACAACAGTTCTAGGGTATCTGTGAGAATCCAATTAAACATCAATGTATATCGCACAACATTTGCAGTAAGTTCAATAATCCTACATCCCAGCTCCCATATCATGTATGCCTTATACACTTGTAGTTGACTCTATAACAAAGAGTTGCAATAGCGTGAGCAATCTTATAGGCCTAGAGACAGCTCTAAAACCACTGCAGTACAGAGCCAAAATTGATTCACTTCTCCCAAAGGGCAAGGTGTTGGAATAGAAATTGACTGCTCAAGATGGGACACCACAACATCCATGAACCCTAACATATTCAAAAATCCTTTCAGTATTACATTGTTCTCCATCATCAGTTTATCCTGTGTGCAGAACTGAGGGCACACAAATATTGTCAGTGGGATGTACAACACTCTTACCAATGTGGACACATTCCTGTCTGTTGCAATACAGTATGGCAGACAAACTCATGTTGATAATCATAGGCTGGCTTACATGCACATTTTTGAAGAATTAAGGTCTACATTAACTTACTAGAAGTTTGCTATGCAAACATCTTTCAAACATGTGTCAAAATTATGCCACTGTACACAGCATTCCAATATATTTGGTGCAGATGCACATTCTCATATTGTTATAGCACCAACTTAACTATGCCAACTCTGATATGTAAGCTACTTTATAATTGTGCAGTTTGCCACAGTTACCAGTAATGGGGCTACATTCACTGCATACATTTGTGATATACCATCCCACCTGACCCAATCATGGCATGGGGCATGTTCTGTGAAACTGTTCCTCATGTCATTGTGAAAATGCTGGAAATCCATGAAGCCTGGTGTCTGCCCACAACAGTAATTGCCTTGTGAGGAGGAATCTAGTGGCATCATTCAGCACAAAGCAATACACCACACACAGCATCAGACACTGCCTGATCAACTTACATCTCCAGAAATCCTCATGGGCCTTGGATGTGTGTCAACCTCGAAGTTGATCACAAACATCATACCTGGAAAGTAAAGAAGTAAAAACACAATAGCTACAGAGATTGACGTACCCCTTTGTTGCTGCTATTAGGCATTCAACTGCCCATCAAGCTCCGGGTAAATTACCACAAGGATGCAGGCTTTTAGGGGGATCAGGCTGCGGCACACCTGCATAGATCACTCTGAGGACTACTGAACCGGGCTCTTGACTGACTTCCTTGTTGCCCGATGCAGGACCTCCTACCTCTTTCCACAGTGCAGGTTGCGCAGCTTATGTACCACCAGGGTCCATACTTTCTTTGTGATGGCCTTCCAAAACTCCCGCTTCTGAAGGGCTTTGACCTGTATGGGTGACAGGAGAGAACAAGAAAATACATTTGAATGTTTCTATTTGACAGTACTGCTGTGACATTACATTTTGAATATTCACACGTACATTCTCCAAACACTTTCAATAATTCTTTCATTAAAAAGTATTACAGGAAGCTTGGAAAAACTGATTTGCAGTGATCTCATGAGCAACATCAATACTTGCTAGCTCCTCAAGTTACCTAATCATGCCTACAACATCATCTTGGCCAGAGCTATGCAAGCTATATTGTTGTGTAAGCCACCCTTGATTACTCATAATCAATGTAAGCTACTAAAGGGCGAACCACCTGTACATTCCTTGCACATAATCACAAACACAGCTACATTGGCCTCCTGCCTAAACTTCTAAGAGCCCGAACCCATGGTCTGTATCACATACAGTGACTAAGGGCAAAAAAGAAGGGTGTCAGTGACAGCAGGGATATGTGGGATGCATGGACAAGTGTGTGTTGAATGGGACAGAGTGGGATGGATGATTGTGAGCCAGTGTTATCTGAAATTGCTGCACATAAACTAAATTTACCTATTTGTGCATCAATGACAGGTTTAAACCATACAGAGCAACCTAATACACATTATGACCTGGAATCCAACTTGACAGTACAACGTCAGACAACTCCAGACCCTCTACTTTTGCCCCCAATATTACTATCATTTCAACATTGGCTGTATGTTGTCAGTCATACTACTGGTACAGTGTCTACTGGTCACTGGTAGTCAGTGGCATGCAGTTTTTGTGATGAAATACGATTTGTGTGTTACATGGACACACATTACCGCTGCTTCTTTCAGGTGACTTAACATTGCCATACACTGACAATTCAAACAGTGGAAAAACAATCTGTCCCAGTTATACAATTCTGTCAACTCCAATCACAACACTTTCCCTATTACCAAAAAGGAAAAGATTGGCCTGTGTATCAGAAAGTAGGAGATTACTAGTTCAGACATTCCTCAATCACACATGTACCTGTTCATCTGGGGTCCCAAAGAGTTAGCAGTAGAGTGACAGAACCTCTGTGGCAAAGTGCTCCAGCTTCTCCGTGCTGAAGCCAGCGGCTCCGTCACATTCTTTGCTTAACATACTGGCTCCCAGAGGTCAGTAACAGCTGCAAAATATTTAGGAGGTCTTGTTGGGTGCAGTGTTAGGAGGCAAGTGAGTGTTTTTTCACGATGAGGTGTACAAGAACACAGCATACGCAATCTGTGACAATGACAGACACAGCGATTGGCTTTTTTGCATAGGCGTCACACACGTTAGTTTATTGCAGGGCCCATCATGCATGCTGCCACCTACAACATATTCAACTTCTGCTGACAGCCGTCAGGTAGCCAATGTCCTGATGGCAAAGTCAAACAGCTCCCGTTTTAGGGTGTAAAGCTGTGCATTTTTCAATTGTTAGTGGTTAGTGCAACACCAGCAAGCAAAATTGAGGCTTTTTTGGAAAGGGTTAACAAAATAAAATATGAACCGTGACTTTGTTTGATACTGATCGTGCTATGGGGAAGTACTACCTCCGTTGACTGTATTTTTGGGGAAAAAATGATGTGCAAATAATACAATTCAAATGTATTTTTTGCGCATAATGGAATAAATAAAAAATTAAGATTTTTTTAAAAACGGTTGATGTCCAAAGATTTGATGTGAGTGTGTATACCTGTATTACTAAATGACATTTCCATTGCTACCAAGAAGTCAGATGTGTAGTGATAATAAAAGTATGGTGTGACCATTTGATCTGATATTTTCCTCACCATGCACACAAGCATCTGAACCCAACCATGAGTAGGAGAAAACAGCCTTAGGTGTTCGAGCGCTTTCCAGACTTCTCTACCATGGAGGAAAGGGACGTCATCAAACAATATCATCTCTATAGGCAAACTATCCTGGATTTGTGCTAGCTGTTGGAGTCTGATCTTCTGCCTCACAATAGAAATCCAACAGCCATAACACCAACAGTGAAACTCACGGCAGTACTGGATTTTGTTCCCACTGGCACGTTTCAATACACTGTGGCAGTATCTGGGGGCATGTCCCAGCCAACTTTCTGTGGCGTTATACAGGAAGTCCATGCTTTCTTGATTAAACAAATCAACAGATACATACAATGCCCATGTCCACAGGATTTGGCTATCATGAAGGAAGAATGTTATGCTTTGGGTGGCTACCACATGTGTTTGGAGCAATAGATGGCACACATTTAGCCTTGATACCACCACACGCAAGGGAAAAGGTCTGCTACAGTTGGAAGAACTTCCATTCCATCAATGTGAAAGTTGTCTGCTTACCAGACTTATACATCTCAAGTGTGTGTGCCCGCTTTCCTGGGTCAACACATGATTCATTCCTACTACGGAACAGCAACATACAGATGTCAAAACTTAGACTGGAGATGGCCTTGCTTGTTGGTAAGTACAATATGACTTGATGATCTTTTGCCTGAATACTAGTTTAGGAACGGACAGTGGCTTGATATGTAAGCAATCTGTTGATGTGTTGCTTCTCTGTAGGAGACTCAACATATGTTAACCGGCTGTGGTTATTGGCACCAATAAGGAATCTAACAACGCTAGGGGAGGTCTGCTTCAAAGAGGCCAATGGAAGAACATGAAGGCCAGTGGAGCGGAGTTTCAGGCTCCTCAAGGCCAGGTTTAGGTACCTGGACAAGAGAGATGAAGCCTTCCTCTACTCACCCGATAAGGTGTGCCAAATCATGGTCGCCTATTGCATTCTCCATAACAACACCCTGCGGAGGAACATCCCTGTAATTGCAGAGGAGGAAGACCATGATGAGCCCCCGGGAGAGGATTCTGGAATGTCCAATGAAGATGACATTGAAGAAGGAGTTGACATACATCAAAATGTGTTTGACCACTTCTTCACCTGAGTGTAAGTTTACCTTTACAAATTGTAACTTCCTATATCAGAGCAACTTGTCAGAACAACTTGTGACATAGGGAACATATCAGTTTGCTATTGCAATTTCTTAAGGAATGGTCAGTGCAGGAAAGTCCAAGGCAAAGATGTTAGTGGTTCAGAGGTTTCCTATATTAAGTACTGTGGGCATTGACAGAGATTAAGGGGTCATTACGACATTGGCGGGCGGCTACCGCCGCCCGCCAAGCGGTAACTGCTGTGCGGCCGCCAATGCCGCCGCCAATGCCGCCGCACTCCCACGGCTCCCATTACGACATTCCCGCTGGGCCGGCGGGCGCAAACCAAGTTTGCGCCCGCCGGCCCAGTGGGAATGAGGCTGCAACTTAGGAGCCAGCTCCTAATGGAGCCGGCGGTGTTGCGGCCGTGCGACGGGTGCAGTGCAGACAGTGAAAAGCTGGCCGGGGCCCTGTTAGGGGGGCCCTGCACTGCCCAGGCCCCAGGGGCCCCAGGGGCCCCAGGGGCCCCAGGACACACCTTACCGCCGGCCTCTTCCTGGCGGTGCAAATCCGCCAGAAACAGGCTGGCGGTAGGGGTGTCATAATCCCCAGGGCAGCACTGCTTGATTATCACCGCCGGGGCTAAAGCCGCGGTCGTAATAGGCCAGGAAGCACCGCCAGCCTGTTGGCGGTGCTTCCATCATTTTAGCCCTGGCGTTCTCGGACCGCCAGGGTCAGAATGACCCCCTAAATGTGCTTTAGCCTGTGCTATGTGTGTCTACTTAACTTGTCACTAGAGTTAGGTTAAATATGTGAAATCATTACTATTTCCTTGTTATTTTTTTCAGGGTCCTTCACCATGTCATCTTCATTTGGACATTTGAAAGTTGTGACATTTGTAGTGACATGTTCCTGTCGGAAAGTGCACAGTGAACATGTGTTGATCCTAGAGAGACACCCACTTGGGATGGACAAATCTTGTGGAGATACAACTTGCCCTCTGATAGTACAGTTGTTCAGAAGATTGTGTCAGACCTGTTGTCTGTGTGATGGTGCCATCAAGGCAATATATGCCACTTAACTTGCTCAAGCCACATGTGCATGTCCAACTCTAGTATACTGTTCTTCTTCACTTTGGCTAAATCTTCATTTTGTGGACAGTGGAGGTAGCTGTTTATGTGTCTCCTCATAGTTGATAGGACCTTTTGTTAGCACACCATTGAATGGCAAATGTGCCATTGCACCAGATACTGCCACAGTGTCCTGTACTGGTCATGTGGCCTCAAATGTTATTACTGACATGATGTAGGATAGTTGTGTTATTGATCTAGGATTCCAATTGGGAGGGCAGGATGTATGGCTCCAACTGAGGTCATGCCAGACTGACCAGATGGACCAGATGCTCCTGGTCATCCGGACTTGCAGGAGTGGTGTCCTCACTGAAGTCTTGCTACTTGTTTGGAGCCGAGTTGTCTTGATTTACAATTGCTGTTCCAGTGGTCCGAAGTGTTGAAGGATGCAGAGAATACATAATTATTATCTAGTTAGTGCATTTGTAGGTGTCTTTAGCTACAAATGGGGCTACCTCAAAAAGTAAAGCCAGAATGATAGATTAGGCCTTGTTGTCATTTTCATGGTTTCACACATGCATACTGATTTACATAGATGTCAACTCCAGTGATGACGTTGTAGAAATGTCTTTGAATGCAAAAGTGGTATTTCAGCATTTTACATTCCATGTAGTAGACTTTCAGCACAACCCAGTACAGTACTAGACCATTCCAAGGCCTAGCAGGCTACAATACATTTCAAGCAATGTGTGTCAACTTCAAAATGTAACTGCCATTGGTCATCATATGGACAGTGCAATGTAAATTATTTGAGAATACTACTGTTACGGAGCATATCAGATCACAATGTAGGAACTCTTGGATGCAGAGGACTATGAAATATGTGAGCATTTCCATAACTTCAATATAGCTATGAAAATGTGTCAACATGCTTGAGATATACAACTGACAGTTTAAACCATAGCTTGACATGATGACTGTGAATTGCACAATTTGTTGTGATGTGTGAACATATGAGAGTTAAGGAAGGTGGAGTAACATTACACAACACCATAGTTTTGTGGCTATAAAAACAGGGCGTTGTTTAAAAAAGAGTTGAACATTTCCATATCAATGTCTATATTGCAGATGAACACATATTTACACACATTTATAACATATACACACATATGGGTATGATGAGACTAGGTGAGAATACCACTTTCACACACTGTATATTTCTGTGCAAATAGAAGGAAGTTTGAACCTGTTTTTGGAAGAACAATAACATACACTAATAGGAAGCAAGGGACTATGAAAATTCAAGGTATGATCCATGGTGAGCAACACATACATGATGAGCAACACAGAAACTAACTTCACATATTGCACACTGTTGCAATAGAGAGATACAACCATGATGCTGGTAATTGGTGTGGCATAAGATATTTTAGGGAATCAAGTTTAGTTTTAGTTTAAACTGTTTTGATAAGGGTGTTGAAGAGTTTTAAACATCTTATTTAGGGACAGAACTCCATTTGTGATTGTGTAGGCAATGATCAGTGCAACGTACTAGACTCCACTCCACCAGGCATTCTATTCAAGCCTTCAGGTTGTAGGATCTGCAAGACCTTCTCCTCCCAGGAAAATGGTTGCAAAGGGGGGCTGGGAGAACCACCATCAGTCCTCTGGGCCTCCAAGTGGCACTTGGAGGACAGGGAACGGACCTTCCTCCTCAGGTCATTCTACCTTTTCATAATCTCCTTCCATATGTGCAAATTGTTAGTGACAGCATTTTCTCTATCCACTATTTAGTACCAGTTTTGCCTTTTCTGAGAAATGGTAGTATTTTGTACTTTTGCTTAAAACAATTGTGGCACTACTCTAATCATTTAATTCACCATGACAGTCAGCTCTCCCTCTGTGGAATGGGAATTTTTCCTCCCTACTATTCTGGATTTTCATAACAAACAAAGTTATAGTACTCAACAAAATAGGTTTAATGAAATTAAGTCAAATAGGACAAAAAACACAGAGGAAGAGGAAAACCAAACAAAGCAAAACCCTGGGGGTCATTCTGACTCCCGCCGCCAAAATACCGTACCGCGGTCGGAAGACCGCGGTGGGTATTTTGAGTTTTCCCCTGGGCTGGCGGGCGGCCTCCAAAAGGCCGCCCGCCAGCCCAGGGGAAAACGTCCTTCCCACGATGAAGCCGGCTCGTAATCGAGCCGGCGGAGTAGGAAGGTGCGACGGGTGCTACTGCACCCGTCGCATATTTCACTGTCTGCTAAGCAGACAGTGAAATACAAGCGGGCCCTCTTACAGGGGCCCCGCGACACCCCCTACCGCCATCATGTTCCTGGCGGGCGAACCGCCAGGAACAGGATGGCGGTAGGGGGTGTCAGAATCCCCTGGAGGATTCCAACGGGCAGTGGTAAACCGGCGGGAGACCGCCGGTTTACCCTTTCTGACCGCGGCTGAACCGCCGCGGTCAGAATGCCCTCGGGAGCACCGCCAGCCTGTTGGCGGTGCTCCCGTGGTCGGTGGCCCTGGCGGCCACCGGCCGCCAGGGTCAGAATGACCCCCCCTGTCTCCTTTCTGGAATTATCGGGTGCCTGAATGGTCAGCTGCAGTGTAACGGCAACTGATTATGGTCTGTGATGGAGTATGCTTTATGGTTTTGTGGGTGTTCTCAATTGTCTAATATACTACAGGTGTGGTCTACTTGCATTCAATGAATGAACACTCGTGAAGTACAATACCAGCCATGAGATTAAATACTGCACGAGTCCCTCGACGTACTCCCATCATCATGGGCCACTGCTGAAACACCACCAGCACAACTGTGTGATCTAAATATGCTTAGTGGGTTGCCGGATCTAATCAGCGACAGATGGCCTACTTGTTGGCATTGGTGTCCGCATGTCGGCAGCGGGATGCAGCAGGAGCGACAGTGTACACTTTATTGTGTCGGTCTTTGGCTTAACCACAATACATCTAAATATGGCAGGCGGTAGCTTGCCGCCTTAATGGTCTTTACGGGCAGCTACCCAGAAGGAGCATGAAAGATGCTGGTTTGACTTTGAATGTAGAGAAGTGTGAGTTCAATAAGAAAATACTGAAATTCTTTGCCCATATCTTTTTTGATGGGAGCATAACCCCTGATCCTGGAAAAGTACAAGCATGGACAAATGCTGAACCCTCCACAAGAAGTATCAATGGTGCGTTATTTCCTTGGCATGGCCAGTTACTGTTCAAGATACAGACTTTGCTATTTTTAGTGCTTATAAGAATTGCCAAAGAAAAATGTTTAATTTCAATAGTCGCAAGAATGTGAGAAAAATGTCATGAGAATCAAACATGTCATTGAAATTGGTATGGAAATGGTGTACTTCACTCCAAAGCTTCATACGGAGATTATGATTGAAACTAGCCCAGTCGAGTTAGGTGCTATACTTACACAGCATAGTGGATGCCCAAATACTAGGTGGCATATTGTGGCCTATGCTAGTAGAAGGCTGTGGTTTTCTCAAACAGAAAATGCTTACTCACAGCCTGAATAAGAAAGATTGGTTGTTCTATGAGCTTGTGAACATTTCCATGTGTACCTGTATGGAAAGATGTTTACTCTGGTGACTGATCATCAAGCTTTGCTGACCATCTTTGGCAATCCAAAAGCCAAGATGCCTCCTCAAACTGAACAATGGGAAATTAGGTTGCAAAAGGACAATTATACAGTGCATCACCCAGGAAAGGATAAGAAACCTCCTGACTACTTTTTGAAGGTGCCTATACAAGGTCACAGTACTCAATCCATGACAGCTGTGGCCTACATTAATTTCATTGTCAAGTCAAGGACACCAGCTTCTGTGTCATGATAGTGACCTGCTGAAGGTAAAGGACATGATGACACATCAGTTATGAAACAAACACATTAAGGCCCTCATTACAACCCTGACGGTCGGTGTTAAAGCGGCGGTAATACCGCCAACAGGCCGGCAGTTAAAAAATTGAATCACGATCATGGCGGATACCGCCAACATAGTCAGCTTCTTTAACACTTCGACCGCCACAGTGGTAGAAACAAACACTGCCGCAGTAACTGCCAACAAACAGGCAGAACACAATGTACCGCTCACAGTAGTGCAAGGCACCAATCCGTCAGCTTTTCCCGGGCGGTACCAACGCCATTAAAAGCACGGCAGAAACAGTCTTTGGAAGGGAAACCACTCACCTCTCGACACCCGAGGAACCTGGACACAATGGAGCCCGAGTTACAGGTCCTGCCCATGTTTGTTTACCTCCTCTTCTACCAGGAGCAGCAAACACGCCGGCGACGACCATGGTGAGTACTGCACCTAGCACACAAGGAAGGGGGGGAGGAAAGAGAGTGACACACACACACGCAACACGCAACACCCCCACCCCACCCTCACCCAAAACAACATGCACACAAACACAAGCAGCAACTTGATATTTACACCCCATCACCCTCTGGCAGAACGCAAGGACAAAATGAAATGATTATAACAATTGTAATCATCGAAAAATCAGATAGTCCAAAATTTAAATCATCAGTATACACAGATATGTACACCAACTACACAAGCCGGATAGTGATAAAATCATTGTCCGTGGACCAGTGGTCCAGTGGTCCCAAAATGCATGGGCGAAGCCCACACATGATACCTGACTCGAAACGGAGAGAACACTGCTGGGGCATCAAATCGAAAATAAACAGGCACCTCAGGGGGAGGGGGAGGGGAGGTACCTCAGCCGGATGAACGGACGACGCCACTGCTCCATGAGGGGGGTCCATGCCCATAGTTTAGTCCTGGGGAGTGCAAAGCCACAGTCTCTCAAGTCTCTCCAGTGGGTGGTTTGCCCACTGCTTTATCCTGGGGAGTGCAAAGCCACAGTCTCTCAAGTCTCTCCAGTGGGTTGTTTGCCCACTGCTTCTCCTGGGGAATGCAAAGCCACAGTCTCTCAAGTCTCTCCAGTGGGTGGTTGCCCACTGCTTTCTCCTGGGGAGTGCAAAGCCACAATCTCTCAAGTGGATGTCATTCTCCACTGGTTCTGGAGGGGGCATTGTGCCCAGAGTGCTTCATCCTGCCAAGGACTGTGTGAGTGGATGCTTTTCTCCACTGGTTCTGGAGGGGGCATTGTGCCCAGAGTGCTTCATCCTGCCAAGGACTGGGGTAGTGGATGCTTTTCTCCACTGGTTCTGGAGGGGGCTTTGTGCCCAGAGTGCTTCATCCTGCCAAGGACTGTGTGAGTGGATGCTGTTCTCCACTGGTTCTGGAGGGGGCTTAGTGCCCAGAGTGCTTCATCCTGCCAAGGACTGGGGTAGTGGATGCTTTTCTCCACTGGTTCTGGAGGGGTCTTTGTGCCCAGAGTGCTTCATCCTGCCAAGGACTGGGGTAGTGGATGCTTTTCTTCACTGGTTCTGGAGGGGGCATTGTGCCCAGAGTGCTTCATCCTGCCAAGGACTGGGGTAGTGGATGCTTTTCTCCACTGGTTCTGGAGGGGTCTTTGTGCCTAGAGTACTTCATCCTGCCAAGGACTGGGGTAGCCAACGCTTTTTTCTACTGGTTCTGGAGGGGGCTTGGTGCCCAGAGTGCTTCACATGCAGTGTGGCAGGTCCCATTCCCTAACCTGTGTGTGTGTGCCACGAGATTGCCTGGGAGCAGGTAGCATGATACTCCATGGAGGCAGAGACACACTTCACCCTGCTGCGACTTCGCCTGCCACCTGCAGGTACAAAAAGTGCTGGGTGTCATGCCTCATGTACGCTGTGCAGGGTCCAGGACGTCTCCTGCAGCCTCGACAGCTGGCCACTGGGGATGATAGCCATGTCAGCTGTGCAACTACTGTCTGAGCATGTCATGGGACTGGTGGAGGTGGTTGCGGTGGTGTCTGTGGCGGAGATGCTGGCGGTGGTCAATGTGTCAGCACCTGTGGAGGGACACAGCAGGATGTCTCCTGCAGCCTCAGACAGCTGCCCACTGGGGATGATGCTGGGGACTGTTGCTGAGGCAGCAGATGTGCAGGTGGCAGCGCAGGATGGCGGTGTAGGTGGCGGTGTCCACCGTCATACAGGTTGCTGTTCTGGTTGCCAGAAGGGGTAACTCTGGGCCCTCAGCCGGAGGCTCCGTGCCCTGTCCTGACTTCCCCTTCGCCTAGTGTCCCTTCCCCACCTTTGATGTCGCTGCTGGTCCCTTGGCACTGTTCCCTTTTGGCTTTGTGGAGCCCTTGCTGGGTGGTTGGTGTGGAATGGGCTGATCCTTGGCCTCGCTAGGTGGCACACTGGCAGCCCTGATGGGTGCCGCCCGCGATGTGACAGGACTTGCTGAGACCAAAGTGCTGGAGGATTTGGTGGCTGACGTGATGGGCTGGGACATGGACATCCTGGCACTAGGGGAATGATGGAGGGGAGGTGTAGGAAAGTGGTCAATGTTAGCCAGGAAGAGTTTCTTAGACACACTGGGATGGGAAGATGGAGGGGGTTTGGTAGTGGAGAAAGAGGTAGTGGTTGTAGGAGGTGTACGTCTGTTGGATTTGGGTGAAGGTGCACGGGCCGGAGGCTGTTGTGAGGTGGATGGCTGTTGGGTGGGTGTGTGCCTGCGTTTGTGTATTTTTGGAGGAGGGCTCACAGACAGACTGGGAGAGGACACAGGGGATGTGTGAATGGTAGTGGGGGTGGTGATGGCACGTGAGCGGTGTGTGCTGATGGGCGTGCTGGTGATTGAGGAAGTGGATGAAGATGTAGTGCATGCAGGTTTGAGTGGAGACGAGAGAGGGAGTGAGGAGGAGAACGTGGAGGAGGGGGACACAGTACAGGCAGTGGATGTTGGTGTGTTTGCATGGGGATGGTGCTTGTGTGAGTGCCTGTGGGATGTGTGGTGCTCATGTTTCCCATGTCCACTCTTGTGTGTTGATGAGTGTGCATGCTGGTCTGATGGTGTGCTTGGGATAGGCTGAGGTACAGGGTATTGGGTCTGGGTAGAGGAAGTTGGAGGGGGGAGGCTGGACACAGGGACAATGGTTGCCATCAGTGCTGAGGTCAGATCCTGAAATGCTCTCTGTTGAGCCGCCACGCCAGAATGAATGCCCTCCAGGTATGCTTTTGTTTGCTGCAAATGACTCTCAACACCCTGGATGGCATTCAAAATGGTTGATTGCCCAACAGTGAGGGATCCCAGGAGGTCAATAGCCTCCTCAGTGAGGGCGGCAGGGCTGATTGGGGCAGGGCCTGAGGTACCTGGGAGATGCCCACCTTCCTGGATGAGCAGGCACGGGAAACTCGATGAGGGCCTGCTGGGAGGGCGGTGCTAGTAGGGGGCGTGGCAGCTGTACCTGTTGTGCGCTGGGCACAGAGGTTCCCACCACCGCAAGGGAGCTCCCATCAGAGGAGGAGTCACTGTCGCTGGTGTCTGCTCCTGTCCCCGTCATGGAGCTCCCCTCGCCCTCCAGTCCCACTGATGCCTTCTAACTCCGTAAATTCACCATCCATGGCCATGTGGGTTGCAGCTCCCTCCTGCTCCGGTGCCAATTCTCCTCCGCCAGATGATGCTAATGCACACAAGGACAGGGTGACAAAACAAAAAGAGGGGGAAAGACAGAGGAGACACATGGTCAATGCCTGCAACACCACTACTGTTGGCGGACGCAACACACAAAAGCACATGCCCATGGGGGACTCTGTCTAGACCCATTTCATGCACAGCTGGAACCCATAGGAGCCTGACTAGGTGTGGAGGGCAACTAACACCTTTGGGATTGGAGTGGGACTGAGCCTGCAAATCAATGGATCTACCTTTGCACGTCTGTCCTGGCCTAGGGGAACCCACAGCCCACCTCCCCCACCCAGACACCTTGTGAAGCACGCAGAGTCAGCTGAATGAGAGTGTACTTACCCCATTGTGGCTGCTCTGATGCCCTCAAGCGCCCACCCAACTCAGGATATACCACCTCCAGGATCCGGTACATCAAGGGGGTCATGGTGCGACGGGCACCCCTTCCACTTTGGGAGGACATCCCCAGCTGGGCCTCCGCCGTCTTCTTGCTGCAGCGGCGCAGGTCCTCCGATCTTTTACGGCAGTGGGTGCTCCGTCTATGGTAGACCCCCAGGGTCCGCACTTCCTTGGCGATGGCACGCCAAATACCCTTCTTCTGGTGGGCGTTGACCTAGAGGAATAGTGAAGTAAAAAAGGATGTTACTCCCCCATACAGTTCTTCTCACACATTGGCCACAAACCTCCCACCCTGGACCAGAAAAACATACACTTACCATCCTCACATGCTGGCCTGTCCCCCCCCCCCTTTCTCTTCAATCCATGACACTCCATACAATCATGTCCCATCAACCATGCACACAGTTCACTCACCTGTTTGTCTGGAGGACCGTAGACTAGCATGTACTGGGGGAGGACCCCATCCAACAGTTTCTCCAACTCCTTCGCAGTGAAGGCAGGGGCCCTTTCCCCAGACACTGTAGCCATTATCGCTTCCAGACGAAGGTCACAGCAACACTTGCAGTGTAGGTCCTCTCCTGTTGAAGGTCAGGTATCAAGTGAGGGAACTGATGGAAAATGGCGGTTATATCCGCGGTGGTGCGTACCGTCACCACCGGCGTACATCGTCATTGGCTCCTGGAACCAAAAGGGCCCAATGATAACCAATGCTGAATTACACAGCAGTCTTCGACCGCCTACGGCGACACTGCACAACGCCAGCGCAATTACCTCATCTCCCCTTGTTCCTCCTTACAGGTCAGGCAGCCGCCATTTCAGAGGGCCACATGGCAGGCCAACCACAGCTATTTTGGCCAGGAATACAGACAGACAAAGGCACACAGAGATTATTTCACGATTGTGCTAAACAGCCTTGTGAAACTTATGTGGTGTATGACCCTCTACTCACCCTTCTCCTCCATAGGGCACGTCCGCTGGGGCAGGTGATGAGATGGCGGCATCCTCCGGTGTACAGACCCCTGGTGGACCTGTCAACAATGGAAGACAGACACATCATTATTACTTACAGACTTGATCGTGCCACAATCCATGAACTGTGTGCCCAATTGGAGCCAGACCTGATGTCGGCTATCCGCCATCCCACAGGAATCCCCCATCTAGTGCAGGTCCTGTCAGTGCTCCATTACCTGGCAAGTGGGTCCTTTCAAGCAACAGTGGCCATGGCATCAGGGATGTCACAGCCAATGTTCACTAACGTGTTGTCCAGAGTGTTATCTGCCCTGCTGAAACACATGCGCAGCTACATCGTTTTCCCTCAGGTGGAGGATCTGCCCACAGTGAAAGGTGACTTTTATGCCCTGGGACATATCCCCAACATTATTGGTGCCATTGATGGTAAACATGTGGCATTTGTCTCCCCTGCAGGAATGAACAGGTGTACAGAAACTGGAAAAGCTACTGTTCAATGAATGTGCAGATGGTGTGTTTGGCAGACCAGTACATCTCCCATGTGAATGCAAAGTATCCTGGCTCAGTGCATGATGCTTACATTTTGAGGAATAGCAGCATCCCTTATGTGATGGGGCAACTCCAGAGGCACAGTGTATGGCTCATAGGTGAGCCCAAGGTCCCCACACAGTTTAAATAGGTGTCTCGGTATGGGAGATTCCCTAATGGTTGGAGGATGTCTAACAGGTGTCCCTCGATATTTGGAGGGGACTCTGGTTATCCCAACCTGTCATGGCTACTGACCCCAGTGAGGAATCCCAGGACAAGGGCAGAGGAATGCTACAATGAGGCACATGGGTGAACTAGGAGGATAATAGAGCGCACCTTCGGCCTCCTGAAGGCAAGATTCCGGTGCCTCCATCTGACAGGTGGCTCCCTATACTACTCACCGAAGAAGGTGTGCCAGATAATCGTGGCATGCTGTATGTTGCACATCCTGGCTTTGCAATGCCAGGTGCCTTTTCTGCAGGAGTATGGGCCTGATGCTGGTCTTGTGGCAGCTGTGGAGCCTGTGGACAGTGAAGAAGAGGAGGCAGAAGAAGAAGATATAGACAACTGAAACAACATCATCATGCAAGGTAAGATGATGGTACTGCTTCACACATCTCATACTACTGTAGGACATAGCATAAATCTGCCTTTTTACCTCTATGTATGGACCCTGACATGTCACTTTGCCTTTCCATTTCACAGATCTGGGTCTCACTCTGTGCCGTCTGCTATGTTTACTGCTGCCCAACAACTGTGTAACCATGGTATGTGAACATGAACATTGACATTGCTAGATTTCCGAAAGGTTGAAATTACACATTTGTGAAAGTACAGACTGACTTCAGATTGATTTGTGATTCAAGGGTGTTTATTTCTGTGCTAATAAGTGGAGGGGGGGGTTCGCAATGGGCTGGGGTGATGGTGGAGGAATGTCCATGGTAGAGTTCAGTTTCTTGGTCTCACAGGTGCATTGTCCATGGGGCATAGGAAGTGGAGCAATGGCAGTTTAAGGTGGACAGGGTGACAAAGTGGGACAGAAGGGTGACAATCAGGAGGGTCTTATTTCCTGGCGGTGATCCTGGCAGTGTTCTCTGTCTTGTTCCTGGATCTCAGGGACTGTTTGCAGGGTGGTTCTCCTTCTGCAGGGGGTGGGATGCTGGTGGCCAGTTGGCCCTGTGGCGGGGCCTCCTGTCCACTAGTGCCGCCGGAGGTGGAGGGCTGTTAATCGTCCAGGCTAGTGTCAGGGGCCCGTTTGTGTGCCACTGTGTCCCTCATGGTGTTTGCCAGGTCTGCCAGCACCCCTACAATGGTGACCAGGGTGGTGTTAATGGACTTCAAGTCCTCCCTGATCCCAAGTTAGTGTTCCTCCTGCAGCTGCTGGGTCTCCTGAAACTTGGCCAGTACCGTGCCCATGGTCTCCTGGGAAAGGTGGTATGCTCCCATGATGTTGGAGAGTACCTCGTGGAGAGTGGGTTGCCTGGGCCTGTCCTCTCCCTGTTGCACAGGGGAACCGACAGTCCAGAGGTCCCTGATAGGCCGGGCTGGTCACAGGCGTGCAGAGCTACTGTCATCACTGTGGGCCTCTTCTGTGGGGGGACTGGATATGTCTGGAACCTCCTGTCTGGTGACATTGGGTATGGGTCCTGTTGGGGTGTAAATGCAGAGTTTTAGTATCTGTGTGTGCCATCTTGTGCATTGGGTGAGTTACCCTCTACTCCTGTGCTTGCCTTTTTGTGTTTGCCATTGTGTGATTAGTTTTTTGGGGTCTGTGTGGGTATCTGTACTGGACATGCTTTAGCAATGGGTGTCCATGCTTTGGTGTTGCATACAGGGCTTGGTATTGGGATGGGTGGGTTGTGATATTGAGGAATATGTGAGGTGTTGGAGTGATGGGGTGAGGGGGTGGGTGGGGGTATGTGATGGCATGCAGGTAGGGTGTGGGGGATAAATTAGTAAAGATTTGACTTACCAGAGTACAGTCCTCCTGCTACTCCTGCGAGGCCCTCAGGATGCAGTATTGCCAAGACTTGCTCCTCCCATGTTGTTAGTTGTGGGGGAGGAGGTGGGGGTCCACCGCCAGTCCTCTGTACAGCAATCTGGTGTCTGGATACCACTGAACGCACCTTCCCCCGTAGGTCGTTCCACCTCTTCCTGATGTCATCCCGTGTTCTTGGATGCTGTCCCACTTCGTTGACCCTGCTGACGATTCTCCGCTATAGCTCCATCTTCCTAGCAATGGAGGTGTACTGCACCTGTGGTCCAAATAGCTGTGGCTCTACCCGGGTGATTTCCTCCACCATGACCCTGAGCTCCTGGGGTGTCTTTGAGGTGCCATGATGTGGTGTGGGTGATGTGTGAGGTGATGTTTGTTGTGATGTGTGAAATGTTGTGTTGGTGTCTTTTGTTTGAGGTGCGTGGATGTTGTATGAGTGATGGTGTGGTGTGCTTGTGGAAGCTGGTGTAGTGTTGGCTATTCTCTCTCTGTGCTTCTTCACCAAAATGTTGTTGTAAGGGTTTGTAGGTAATGTGGATGTGTGTTTTATAGTGTGTGAGTGGTGTGTGTATGTGTAGCAGGTGTGTGTATTTTGAATTGTCCAATGTAGTTGTGTTTTGTAAATGTGTGTGTATTTTGAGCGCAGCAGTGTGTACCGTCAATGGATTACTGCATTTGAAAGACTGCTGCGTTGATTCGTGGGTCGGGATAGTGTGGGCGTATTCTTTTTGGAGTGACGGTGTGGGTTTTGGTATCACCAGTTTATCACTGACCTTTGGTCTATATTGTGGCAGATTACGAGATGTAGGTCGTAATACCTGTAGGGGATTTTCCGCCACGGCCACTGTATTTTGGCGGCCTTCACCATGGCGGTAAGCAGGATTTACCACCAGGGTTGTAATGAGGGCCTAACTGTCTCAGTAATGAAGGCAAATATCATAAGTTCAAAAATGTCAAAGACGAATTGTCCATAACTCAGAAAGGAGATATAATGTGAGGGTCAAGGATACGTATTCCGGAGACTCTGCAACAAAATTTGATTGAAGTGGCTCACGAAGGACATTGTGTTATTGTTACCACAAAGAGAGCTCTCTGAGACGTAGTTTGGATTCCATACTTAAATGAAGTAGTTGAATAGGAACTAAGGGGTGTCACATATGCAATTGCCTGACACCCAAAGTTACTCAAGATACTCTAAACATGTCAGAACGTCCTACACTTGCCTGGGAGAGAAGAGCCATTGGTTTCTTTGGTCCACTTGATAACGGACATCATTTTATGGTGATTGTAGATGAATACTCATGGTTTCCTTTGGCTGAAGATCTCTCATCGATGACACATGAACGAGTGATCGAAAAACTTGATGACTTCTTTGCAACATGCCAACCAGCCATTGTTAAGTTTGACAATGGTCCACACTTCAACAGTAAAGAATTTAAAGAATGTCAGGAGCATCTGAACATAAAGCATCTCAAGATCACAACATTATGGTAACGGGCCAATGGACTTGTTGAGCGTTTTATGACTACACTAAAGGAAGCTTTGCAGAGTGCAACTCTTGAGAAGATTGATTAGAAAACACTATTGAATTCTACTCTACAAGCTTACCATTCAACAAGTTACCTCACTGGACCACTGAATGAGATAAACGTGAAAATGTGATTTGTACAAGGGACATGATAACAGAAAATGAAAGACAAGAGGTGACATGCAAAAGCCGCCTCATTCAGAAAAGGAGATTTGGTGACCGCTCGACAATGCTCAAAAGAAAATGTGATGCTTCCTATGATGCTGAACCTTTTCAAGTGGTGTCTACCAAAGGATACATGGTGACTTCCCAGAGCCCCAGGAAGTCTATTACCAGAGACTCTTCTCACTTCAGGGATCTGTTTCATGTCTTCAACTTGAGATGGTGAAAGAAAGACTGATTCTGAAAACTCAGTGACTTTTGCTGATTCCACGGTTCACAATTGGCAGTAACCAGATCGGATCGATGGTCAAAGCACCATGAAGACTGATTGAAGAGTTATAATTGTATATGTTTCTATATAGAGTTATAATTGTATATGTTTCTATATATATGTGTATGACTAATGATTTTCTAAAAAGGAAAATTGTTATTTTTCACTTAGGAGAGGGGGAGATGTAGGGGCATATTTATACTCTGTCTGCGCCTGATTTGCGTCATTTTTTTTACGCAAATCAGGTGCAAACTTAACTCCATATTTATATTTTGCATATTGGAGTTAAAGGTATTTTTTGTCTGCGGAAAATTACCTTGCTTCAATTAGATGCAAGGTAGGTGTTCCCGGGCAAAAAATGATTCTAAGGCCCTAGCGCCTTATTTATCCTTCCGTGCAAAAATCACGCACGGGGGGAGGAGCAGTAAAACAATGGTGCAAAGCAATTAACACCTGGGTCAAGTCAGGTGTTAGGGCACCTGTGGGCCTATTTCCAAGGTGGAACACCATGGAATAAGCCAACAGGTGCCCTCCCCTAGGCCCCATGGACACCCCCACCCACAGGGACAGCGGAAGACGGGGGACCCCATCCCAAGTATGTATAGGTAAGTACAGGTAAGTATTTTTTTAAGTGCCATTGGGGGCCTTGAAATGGGACCCCCTACATGGCACTGGGTGCAATGGCCATGCCCAGGTGACCCTGGTCCCATGTGCAGGCCATTGGGTTGGTGGGCATGACTCCTGTCTTTCCTAAGACAGGAGTCATGTGGTATGGATGGTTTTGCTTCAGAAAATGACTCTAGGCAGGTTAGAGTAATTTTTTTTTACTGTAACCTGCCTAACGTCATTTTTTGGTGCAAAACCCCCTTCCATCATGCCGCCAGTACCACCCGACTAACGTCATTTTCTTCTTACACTAGCCTACCCTTTGCACCAGCTTGCACCATTACACCATTCCATAAATATGGTGCCCGGCTGTGGCACAGAAATGGTGCAAGCCAGTGCTAAATATTTTGCACCAAAAAGTATAAATTAAGGCCGTAGAGTCTTGCATGATTTAGAGCGGAACCTTTTTGGCTCCCAGCAGACTCCATATAAGTATAATGTAATTGCTAGAATAGAATGTAATAATAATTTGGCTTAGAATGTTGGAATTCACAGGTATACTAAGAGGAATAAAGATGTGATTTACAGCTCCGTGTGTGGCCTAGTCATTGATGGGTACCCAGGCTGGGGAAGACGCTACATAAATCAACCCTAATTATATATTGCTAATGAAGGCACAAAGCATTACAGTTAAAATTAGCACACTTAAAGGTTTAATTTTGAACATGTTCTTCCATTGAAAATCCCTTCAAAGCCATTTCACTGTAGCTTGTTTGGCTGTTCCACAGGAAAACACTGGAATACAATATTAAGTACTAATTCTGAATCTCATTAACTGGACTAGCTAGATTATAACTAAGCAAGTATTTTGAATAGTTGTTAAAATCCAATTCAATAGTGAAGTAAGATTTGTTCTAAATTATACAGAAAGGTAACTTTTATTAAGTTAACTTTGATGTGCCTGAAGTCCCTGAATGCTAAACATAATTTTGTTCTCACATTTCAATCAGCCTGCATTTGGAAGGGGGTGTGAATTTGCTCTCAGGAGAAAAGCAACTGGCTCCCATGAAAAAAAAAAAGACCTGACTGTGGATATGACCCCGCTGAACCAGACAACATATGTAGTGGGTGCTGGAAGGATCCTCTTTCACATTAAAGTGTCAGGTCCTGCTTGAATGTCACATCCTGCTTGCTGGGGCTTCTCATATGACAATTGGGGGATACTTCAAAGAGGTCTCCCTGTCGCAGGCAAATCACGGTTGACACTTGGGCATGGCTTTTCTGTTGTATTCCCAGACAGTCAGGCCCTAATCACAATGGGTGTCTTTTGCTGTTACAGTGTCACAGCCTGTTTGACAGAATTGCTAGATTTCCATATAACATTTGAGACATACCTCATAGGAAGGAAACATAATCTTAAAGCAATGTGTGTGTATCCACCGTTTGGTTGCTGAAAACTCAGTTGTGTTATCCAAACTTCTGTCTCTGAAGTTTTTGTGGGTGCAGAGACAACATCAAACTGGAATTTGGTGTTAGATCTGGGAGGACAGTGGTAATACCATAGTGCACTCCCAACACACACACCCAGGCCTCAAAGCCCAGCTTTAGTGTAGCCAAAGAGTTCAGCCATCTTCAAAATGCCCAAATTGGGTATCATTAGCCCCAGGAACCTTTACCTCATTGGGGTTCATTCCCACCCACTACCTTATGCCAGGCATAAATGTGGCACATCCAGGCACCCACTTTGGAACAATCCTGAACCTGTGGAATATCAGATGATTTTTTTTTTTTGTGCCCAGAACAAATGAGTGTACTCCAAGGGTCATGACACTGATCACCTCTTAAAGCTATGTGGACACAACAAGCTACATGAGGTAATTTTCTTCAACTGCTCAGCTGATCATTGGCAACTGGATCAGGACTTGACCTCTTGTTGGCCTCTGCCTGCCTCCCTGTGAGTTTCTATGTGTGTTACCTGGGTCCTGGGGGGCTTTAGAAGTGTACTTCTGCGATGAAGTGAGACTCAAAAGACTAAAGTCCGAAAGCAAAATCTTTGACAAGAACAAATCTGGTTTGTGCATCTGACTGACTGGTTTGTGCATCTGAACTGTGCTCCATCGCAGTCAGAGTCAAATTTCACTTAAGTTTGGTTCTCCCACAAGCATTATCATAGGCACTCCGTACTTCTCATCAACATTTCTACCTAAAACTAAATTTTACTCTATTTTTTTATTTGTTTTGAGAATGTATTCTTTGTTGTTTTTACATTACTGTTCTATTACTGCATAAATCCTTCACACATTGCCTTTAGGTTAAGCCTGTCAGGAGGTTAAGCTGAGGTTAAATTGGTGACATTAGGGGTTCCCACTGATAGGTATTGAAGGTACTAACTGAAGAGGGTACCTAAACCTCCAACTAATTAACCAATTTCTTACAGCAGGTGTAAGAAAAACAGGCTTTTTGCAGATGGCCCTTGTAGCCGGGTGCCGTAAATCCCGGCTACATCCAGTGCTGATTCGCAGGCCGAGCAGTGCCCTGGGGGTCCCACAGAGAAAAACGTCGCGGAAGCCAGGAACCCGGATATCTGGGTTCCCGCAAGCCTGAAAAGAGAAGATGGACAGCGTGCTGCGCGCACAGAAAAGAGAAGACGCGAAGAGGAAAGAGGCTGAAACACACGAGGGAAGCGAAAATGAGGAGGGCGCGAACGATAGCAACTCGGACAGCGAGGAAGGAGAACCAGCCAACCGAGGTCTATTGACCTCCAGAGACAACCCCACGGAGGGACAAGAAGGTCCCAGAAATCGGCAGCTCTGCCACGTCCCTGGAGGGGCGTGGCTAGAGCAGGTACGGTCCTGTCTGAAGGATAAATTAAAGGATATAGTGGGAAGGAAGGAGGGTGGAGGGGGCGAGTAGAGGGAGGTTGGGAGGGGATTTTTGGAAGGGAAAAACTACCAGCACAAGGGGAAGCAATAACCACCTAACACACAGCAAGAGTGGTTCTATTATTGAGGAAAAGATTTTGGGATCCACAGAGGTGAAGGAAAGGGACCCTATAAACTATACCCGTCCTTTTCTATTTTTCTTTTCCTTTCCCTTGGATTGGAGTCTCACACCAGATCACCACTCACCCATCTCTCTCTCTCTCTCTACACCCTCTCTTCACACTGAATGATACAAACAAGTCACCCAGACATACAACTTACCTACCTTTCGTTCCTTTTTTCCAGTCTACTTGATGACACCACCGCCAGGGAAACACCATCACCTACCGGGAACCCTGAGGAAAAGAGAACAAAGGAGATCACCAAAACACAACGAGAAAAGACAGTGAGTGTTACAAGAGCATCTATAATTTACAATAAAACCACTTCTAGTCAATCATCCACCTGAGTGTCTCATTGCTCCCTATTGCTATACCCACTGCCACAGTGGTGTCAGAAGTGGGATAGGAAGTAGCGATAGAGGACAGCCCACTGAGAACATCATGTAGGTGAAGCCCACCATAGAAGATATGATCCAACAACTCGCTGAAGGCCAGCGTCATCTTCAAATGCGTATGGGAGGCCCAACAAAGGGAAGCCAAGGAGGATAGAGAGGACCTCCAGAATGCACTAAAAAGCCAGGCCACTATTATGGCAAATAATCAGTTGGTGAACGAGACAGCCCTACAAAAGTTAACTGATACCATTGCTGCCAGTAAGTTCCACCCCAACGTACCGAGTTCGGTCCTCCAAAAGTTTCAAGAGGGGGAGGATCCCGATGCGTTCTTTACAAACTTTGAAAGGGTGGCTTCCTCTGCCCAATGGCCCGAAGAGCGATGGGGTCAGTTTGTGGCTCCCTTATTAACGGGCATCTTACAAACTGCATACCAGGCAGCCAATCCAGATGGGACCACCCCATACAACGAAATCAAGAAGAGTATCCTGTAAAGTGTTGGACACGACACGGAGTACTACCGACTAAGATTCCGTAAAATAAAGTGGGCCCCTACCGAAGACCCCAGGACATTGTATTATAGGGTAAAGGACCTAGGATTTAAATGGCTAGGACCCATAGGAACGGAAAGGGAAGATGTCATAAAAGCGGTCCTTCTGGAACAGTATTTGGAATCCCTTCCCCCACTCACACGTAGTTGGATCCGACAGCACCCTAAAGTCGATACCACTATGGCAATTGACCTGGCCTGCGCCTACCATTGGTCGACTGAGTTTAAGAGTGGACCCTCCAAAATGACAAACCCATCTACTCGACCTCAAACAGTACCTGCTCTACCCTTTTTCCGAAAGACTGTCGAAGACGCTTCAGTGCCCATAGCAGGTGAAAAACCTCCTATGCAACAACCCCAATGCTACAGTTGTGGCAAATGGGGACACATAGCATGGGCATGCCCTCGCAAGGAGGACAAGACAGAGCCTATGGAGATCGGGATAACACGGGGAAGAGTACTTTGCACAGGGAAAGGCAACCCTAGATATATGCAGGAGATAAGAGTCAACGGCAAAACCATTAAAGCCCTAGTAGACTAGGGATATAGTCAGTCAGTCCTTAGAACCGGTTTGGTTGAACTACCAGAACATCAGCCACAACAATGGGTTTCCATATGCTGTATCCACGGAGATAAAAGGGAATACCCCCTGACTTCAGTTTTTCTCGAGTGGGAAGGGAAACAGGATGAGGTCCCAATGGGGATTGTGGACCGCCTGGTCAAAGAGTGTTTCTTAGGGACGGATTATATACATTTTCCTGAACTACTACAGAAGGTAAAAACAAGAATCCAGTTAGACTCTTGGTGGGCAGAGGCTCCCTTTTCGGACATCCCTATAGAGAGTAAACCACTCCGTTACAGGCCTACTAAATGGGAAAAGACACAAAAGAAACAACTGTATTGGACACAGGGGCACTCAAAGAAGGTTTTGGGAACTACCCCGTCCCCCTTACCCTCCTTCCGTAGCAGTCAACAGGGAGACCCGTCCCTTCAACATGCCTGGAAAGGAGCCAAAACAGAAAGTACAGGCGAGGTGGGTCCATATTTCCTTATATGAAAAAACCTCCTGTACCGAATCATCAAACATGACAATCACAAAAAAAGACAATTAGTAGTACCCGAGCCCTGTTGAACACAGGTACTCTACCTTGCTCACAATCAACCGGGGGGGGACATTATGGTTGGGAGAAAACGGAGGAATACTTACTACGACAGTTTTATTGGCAGGGAGTTTATGCTCATATCCGACGGTTTTGTACCCAATGTCCCAAATGCCTACTAGTAGACCCAGAACCCCAGAGAAAAGTACCCTTACAACCCTTACCAATAATAGACATTCCCTTTTCCAGAGTTGGAATGGACTTGATAGGCCCCCTCCTCCCATCCACCAAAGGGCATACCTACATACTAGTCCTCGTCGATTACGCAACCAGATATCCAGAGGCCATACCTCTCACTAGTATGACGACCAGGAATGTAGCCCAGGCCATGATTGGCTTCTTTTCCAGAGTCGGGTTCCCTAGCGAAATCTTAACTGATCAAGGTACCCCATTCATGTCAGCCTTAATGGCACACATCTGTAAAACACTGGGAGTCAAACAACTTAAAACATCTGTATACCATCCTCAAACCAATGGCCTAGTCGAAAGGTATAATTGTACCATAAAATCATTGTTGAAGAAAACTGTCACAGAATCAGGGCGAGACTGGGATAGGAAGCTCCCAGTGGTCCTCAACGCCATAAGGTCCCACGAACAAGACTCTACGGGACATAGTCCTTTCGAGCTGGTCTTTGGGCGACAGCCCCGTAGTCTATTAGATATGGCGGCGAGACATGGGAAGAAGAAGAAGGTGAAAAACCCTTATTAGATTACGTCCAAGAACTTAAGTCCCAACTACAAACGGTATGGGAGGACGTCCGCAACCACATGGAAAGGGCCCAGAGCAAGCAAAAGAGTTATTATGATCAGGAAGTGAAAGTAAGACAACTCCAGCCCAACGATAAAGTACTCATATTACGTCCCAGTTCCAACAACAAGTTATTAGCCAAATGGCAAGACCCCTATAAAGTTGTTAAACCGGTCTCCCCTGTTACATACCTCATAGAATTATCTCGGAACCCAAAAAGAGTACAGATTTATCATATCAACTTGCAAAAGAAATGGGAAGAACCCACTATTCTCATATCCCCTGTAGCGACGGGTTTTATGGTAACACCCGAGAAACCTCTAGATATTGAGGTATGCCCCACAACCCTCGGAACATCCCTAGATCAATCCTGATATACCCAAACCCCAACAAAGACAGCTGAATTGTCTTCTGGCTCAGCATACCAGCTTCTTTTCAGGGAAGCCCGGCAAGACAACCTTAATACAACATAATTTCAAAACCCCAGAGGGTCAAACTGTATGTCTCCGACCCTACCGTATCCCAGAGGCCCGACGGCATCTAATTGAGCAGGAAGTAAAAACCATGCTACAAATGAAAGTGATAAAACCATCCGTCAGCCCCTGGTGTTCACCGGTCGTATTAGTCCCAAAACCGGATGGCTCAATCCGTTTCTGTATTGACTTTCGCCAGTTAAATGCCATATCCCAATTTGATACATACCCCATTCCCCGAGTCGACGACCTACTCGAAAAATTAAGCAAGGCCCGATATATGTCAACCCTTGATCTAACCAAGGGGTACTGGCAAATACCCCTGACCCCAGCAGACCGGGAAAAGACGGCTTTCTCAACACCCTCAGGGCTTTACCAGTTCACAGTGCTTCTGTTTGGCCTGCATGGTGCGCCTGCTACCTTCCAGAGGTTAATGAACCACCTTCAAAGACCCCTCCAACATTGTGCAGACGCCTATTTAGATGATATAGTGGTCTTTAGCGAATCTTGGGAAGCCCATCTCGACCATCTAAACCGTGTTTTCCATGTCCTAAGTGCGGCAGGCCTTACAGCTAACCCAATGAAATGTCACATAGCCCATGACCATATCGCATACCTCGGGTACTTTATAGGGAAGGGACAAATGTGGCCTCAGAAAAACAAACTGGAGGCCATCTAGCGGGTCCCAGTTCCAACAACAAAAAAAGAACTCCGTTCCTTTTTGGGGTTAATAGGTTAGTACAGACGGTTCATACCCAATTATTCTACATTAGCAGCACCCCTTACCGACCTGTTACAGAAACGCCAACCATCCAAACTATCAGTCTTGACTGCTGACCAACTATCTAGTTTTCAATATTTAAAATCCCGCCTCATGACTGAGCCGGTCTTGAAATGTCCGGACTTTACTAAACCCTTTCACCTACAAACTGATGCCTCGGACGTAGGGTTAGGGGCAGTATTGTCCCAAGCAGACGACAATGGACATAATCATCCTATAGTGTTCATTAGTAGAAAGTTGATGCCCCGGGAACGACATTATCCAATAATCAAGAGGGATTGTCTGGCCATTAAGTGGGCCATTGAGAATCTACAGTACTACCTTCTGGGTCATCCCTTTATTCTGTATACCGACTGTTAGAAATGGGGTTTTTGGTTGACAGTCAGGTTACCCTCTGTCCAAGCAAGAACCCTCACTCTAGTCAGAGTAAATCACACACAATCCAAATTATCCTGTGCCCACCCTCTGGTAGCTTGGCATGAGCAGTCAGGCTTAACTTAGAAGGCAATGTGTAAAGTATTTGTGCAATAAATCATACAATAACACAATATAGCACGACAAAAATACACCACACAGTGTTTAGAAAAATATATAATATTTATCTGGATATTTGCAGGTCAAAACGATCAAAGATGCAATATGAATTTGTAAAGATATCAATAAAAAGTGATATGAAGTGTCTTAAGTCGTTAAAAACCAAACTATGGGGGTCATTATGACCCTGGCAGAAGGCGGAGAACCGGCGGTAAGACCGCCAACAGACTGGCGGTCTTACTTTGTGGAATTATGACCATGGCGGTAACTGCCATGGTCATCCGCTGGTTCTCCGTTCCGCCCGCCGGGCTGGAGACCTGGGTCTCCAGCCCTGCGGCCGTCACTATACCGTCGGTGGTATTTGGACCCGGCTTACCGCTGTGGATTTCCAGCGGTTTGAACCGCCATGAAATCCATGCCGGTAAACACTATCAGTGCCAGGGAATTCCTTCCCTGGCACTGATAGGGGTCTGAAACCACCCCCCACCCCCACCCCGACTCCCTCTCCTACACCCCCACCACCCCTGCCACCCCCCAAAGGTGGCAGGGCCCCCCTCCCTACCGCGACCCCCAACATCACTTCACCCATACCCACACGACACACACGCAGGCACCACCTACATACTTACACGCACACACGCCAACATACATGCCTACATCCACATACACAGTCATACGCACACACCCACATTCAGATATACACACACACATCCATACAGACATACCCACAGACAAACAGGCACTCATTCCCATACACACAACACCCCCGCAGGCATACACGCACTCACACACCCCCTCTACATACACACACGCACACCCCCATGTACCCACACAACACACAACACACAACATCCCCCCACCGCCCTCCCCTCACGGACGATCAACTTACCTGGTCCGACGATCCTTGGGAGGGGACGGGAGCCATGGGGGCAGCTCCGCCGACACCACACCGCCAACAGAACACCGCCACGGCGAATCACAGGACGTGATTCGCTGGGCGGTGTTCTGTTGGCGTGGTGGTGAAGGAGGAGCAACCTCCACTTCCCCGCCTCCCGCCAGTATGGCTGTTGGCGGCTCTCCATACGTAAAAGGATGGAGAGCTGCCAACGGTCATAATAGGCCGAGCGGCAAACTGCCACCAATGGCGGTCTTCCGCACGGCGGTCCCTGGGCGGTCTTCAAGCAAGACCGCTGAGGTCAAAATTACCCCCAAAATCTCTTTCAAGCACAAAGTACCTGGTTTGGAGTGGAAAATCTCCGCAGAGGGCCGCAGAAGAGGAGATGCGTGGAAAAATGGTGTGTACGTCAGTTACGCCCCTTCACACATTGACTTGCATCGTTATTTTTCATGCGGGGAGACGTGCGTCGTTCTACGGGAGGAAACATGGTGTGTGCGTCGTTTGCGCCCCTTCACACACGGACTTGCGTCGTTATTTTTCACTCGGGGAAGACGTGCATCGTTTTCCAGCACGCAGACCGTCTCCTTCTATGGATCGTGGGATTACCAGATGTCCCAGGGTCTGTGCATGGATTCTTCTGCTTGTTTTCTGTCTGTGTATCGTTCCGCGAGGCTGTGCGTGGAATTTTCTTTCTCATGGCAGGCGTTGCGGCGATTTCCCCTCTGGAAGTCGGGCGGCGTTGTCCATGCGAGGCCGTGTGTCGAAGTTCCGGTCACCCCGTAGGCGTCGCGTCGAGCAGCGTCGGTTTGAGGCGATTTTCTTGCTGCGGAGCAAGCTGTGCGTCAAAATTTTCGCTGCATGAAGAGTCAAATAATAAAAGAGACGTCTTTTTGGTCCTGAGACTTCAGGGAACAGGAGGCAAGCTCTATCCAAGCCCTTGGAGAGCACTTTTACAGCCAGACAAGAGTTCAGCAAGGCAGCAGGCCAACAGCAAGGCAGCAGTCCTTTGTAGAAAGCAGACAGGTGAGTCCTTTGAGCAGCCAGGCAGTTCTTCTTGGCAGGATGTAGTTTCTGGTTCAGGTTTCTTCTCCAGCAAGTGTCTGACGATGTAGGGCAGAGGCCCTGTTTTATACTAAATTGTGCCTTTAAATTGGGGGTGACTTCAAAGATTGGCTAAGAAATGCACCAGGTCCCCTTTCGGTTCAATCCTGTCTGCCAGGGTCCAAGTAGGGGGTGTGGCAGTCCTTTGTGTGAGGGCAGGCCCTCCACCCTCCCAGCCCAGGAAGACCCATTCAAAATGCAGATGTATGCAAGTGAGGCTGAGTACCCTATGTTTGGGGTGTGTCTGAGTGAATGCACAAGGAGATGTCAACTAAACCTAGCCAGATGTGGATTGTAAGGCACAGAAAGATTTAAGTGCAAAGAAATGCTCACTTTCTAAAAGTGGCATTTCTAGAATAGTAATATTTAATCCAACTTCACCAGTCAGCAGGATTTTGTATTACCATTCTGGCCATACTAAATATGACCTTCCTGCTCCTTTCAGATCAGCAGCTGCCACTTCAACAATGTATGAGGGCAGCCCCAATGTTAGCCTATGAAGGGAGTAGGCCTCACAGTAGTGTAAAAACGAATTTAGGAGTTTTACACTACCAGGACATATAAACTACACAGGTACATGTCCTGCCTTTTACCCACACAGCACCCTGCTCTAGGGGTTACCTAGGGCACACTTTAGGGGTGACTTATATGTAGAAAAAGGGGAGTTTTAGGCTTGGCAAGTACCTTTAAATGCCAAGTCGAAGTGGCAGTGAAACTGCACACACAGGCCTTGCAATGGCAGGCCTGAGACAAGGTTAAGGGGCTACTGAAGTGGGTGGCACAACCAGTGCCACAGGCCCACTAGTAGCATTTAATCTACAGGCCCTAGGCACATATAGTGCACTCTACTAGGGTCTTACAAGTAAATTAAATAGCCAATCATGGATAAACCAATCAACAGTACAATTTACACAGAGAGCATATGCACTTTAGCACTGGTTAGCAGTGGTAAAGTGCTCAGAGTTCAAAAGCCAACAACAACAGGTCAGAAAAAATAGGAGGAAGGAGGCAAAAAGTTTGGGGAAGACCCTGTTAAAAAGCCAGGTCCAACACCGACCATGCTCCTCTCACCTGGTTGGCCTCCCACAAGAATACGAACCCTCGCATCCTCCGGTGGTTTATGGAACTCCAACCCTTTTCATTTCAGGTTTGTCACATCCCAGGGAATCAGCAATATACTGCAGACTATCTATCCCGTTATCCTTGGACCATGGAAGTCCATCAGTCCCGTTCTTGGGAAGGGAGATGTAGCCAGGAGCCGGCACATCCAGTGCTGTTTCGCAGGCCGAGAGGTGCCCCAGGGGTCACACAGAGAAAAACGTTGCGGAAGCCGGGAACCCGGATATCTGGGTTCCCGCAAGCCTGAAAATAGAAGACGGACAGTGCGTGCGGCGCGCACAGAAAAGGGAAGACGCAGAAAGGAAAGACACCGAAACACACGAGGGAAGCAAAAAGGAGTAGGACCCGAACAAGAACAACTCGGACAGCGAGGAAGGAGAACCAGCTAACCGAGGTCTATTGACCTCCAGAGACAACCCCACAGAGGGACGAGAAGGTCCCAGAAAGCGGCACATCTGCCACGTCCCTTGAGGAGCGTGGCTAGAGCAGGTACGGTCCTGCCTGAAGGATAAATTAAAGGCTATAGTGGGAAGAGAGGAAGGTGGAGGGGGCGAGTAGAGGGAGGTTGGGAGGGGATTTTGGGAAGGGAAAAAGTACCAGCAGAAGGGGAAGCACTAACCACCTAACACAGAGCAAGAGTGGTTCTATTATTGAGGAAAATATTTTGGGATCCACAGAGGTGAAGAAAGGGACCCTATAAACTATACCCGTCCTTTTCTATTTTTCTTTTCCTTTCCCTTGGATTGGGGTCTCACACCAGATCACCACCACTCACTCCACCCATCTCTCTCTCTCTCTCTCTCTCTACACCCTCTCCTCACACTGAATGATACAAACAAGTCACCCAGACATAGAACTTACCTACCTTTCGTTCCTTTTTTCCAGTCTACCTGACGACACCACCGCCGGGGAAACACCATCACCTACCGGGAACCCTGAGGAAAAGAGAACAAAGGAGATCACCAAAACACAATGAGAAAAGACAGTGAGTGTTACAAGAGCATCTATAAGTTACAATAAAACCATTTCTAGTCAATCATCCACCTGAGTGTCTCATTGCTCCCTATCGCTATACCCACTGCCACAACCCTCTACTTTTTGCCCCCCACTTGGACTACTACTTGCTGGATTTTGACTCTGGCAGTACCCTGGAACCTGTTAACAAGGTCCCAGTGCTTGTGCACTCTCCCTAAATTGGTAAACATGAATTAGTATCCCCGATTGGCATGTACTTTTACTCCCTTCTAGGTCCCTAGTATATGGTACCAGGGGTACCCTGGGCATGGATGTTAATGGGGTCACCAGGGCCTGAAGCACAGGCTGTGCCACCTTTCAATAACCAAGTAAACTACTGACGGCAGTGCAGTGCAAACTGCTTCAATTCGATTGTGCCCTGACGAGGTGTGGCACAGTCCAATGCACTGCCTTTCATATGTGTCAGACACATCTAAGGAAGGCCTTTTCTGCTGAGGAGACAGGGTGTATATCTCCATGTAAGCACAAGCTTATATGTAATTGTAATTGTAATTGTAATCGTATTTATATAGCGCTTACTACCCCTGACGAGGCGTCGAAGCGCTTTTCGATGAGTAGCACGCTACTCCGGTACCCAACAAGAATTAGTGATGGATTAGTATAATTTAATAAGGAGTACAGTTTTAGTATTATTATGAGTTAATTTGAGTTGCGGATATGAGAGTTTGTTAGTTAGATTGACTGGAGTAATGGAGGGGTGGAGGAGGAAAGAAATCCAGAAGTGTTAATTGGGAGTTTATCCTTCATTTACTCAATTGTCTCTATAGTCCATTTACCATTAAAGTACACTATAAGTGATAGTCGGCCTTTAACATGAGACTTGCACCAGGGCACACCTAGGTCGCTATCTCTACTATGGTACTGCCTAGATATGCCAGGTTGGGGGGCAAACATCATGCCTTCTCTCTCCTGACACTAAAATGGTGTTGAGGGATGGCTGACATGTACCCAGGTGGCACCTTAGAGGTTACCCACCTGGTTGCCTCAACTTCTTTGTGCTCTGGCAGGTCAGCCCAAACTTTCCCGTGCCTGCTGCTACCAAGGCAGGATTCAGAACTCCTGCCAGGTAATGTGAATACTTCCAAGAGTCAGAAACAAAGGCTGGGCCAGGAAGACTGATCACACCTCCAGAGTGAGCAGCCTGGTCTGCACACTAAATTCTGATTTCTGACATGTTAGGAGTGGCAGAATCCAGGGTTCTAGGTAGTAAAACATGACCCACTCCCTCAGATTTGGTTACATCAGGGATGGATTAACTGCATGAGCTAGCTGCCCATTGGCCACTAGCCTCCAGACCCCTAATTCCCCCAAATCTAAGATTTAAGGGACCCCCCTGACAGCAGAACCTCAGATATGAACAACTGATATCAAGGAAGGACCAAGAGGAGACTTGTGTCACGGACAACAGGACCTTGCCCACTGCAACAAAGCGAAAGAGGGATACTCTGTCTCTGTAGCAACATAGTTGGAACTGTGTGATAAACCCTTGTCTTTGGCTCAGACTCAGCACTGTCGACTAGAGGGACCACTGTGGATGCCATAATCACCCTTAGTCTCCACTGGACTAGTGGCTCTAGTCCCCTGCAAATTACAGTTAAAAACAATCACAGGTTCTGAAGATTCACTGGTCATCGGGCCCTCCATGGGATTGCCCAAATCCAGGTGGTTGAGTGTCTTCTGGGAATTGTAGTCTCAACTGCCACAAAGTTTCAGGCTGCTACGTCACTCCCCTGGACCTCATGAAGTTCCCAAAGCTTTTAGCTGTGCTTACTACTGCCAAGCATTATTGGTTGTCAATTTGGTAATCGACCCCCACACTCAATGCTGCATCTACAGGGCACATCCTACAACCTGCATCCAACTTTGACAACTCAGCCCCTGCTGTGCTTTTGCATCTTGTTTCTTGCAGCATCGTCTAAGCAGTAAAATCATCACCAACGTGGCTCCCGTTCAGCACCACAGACAGCCCGAACAACTCTGCACCAGGACTCCACGTACTAGGTAACACTGAACTGACTGTTGTGGCCTGGTACTAGGGCCCGCACCAACTTATCCCTATAAAGGTTTCACGTAACTTGGCCTTGAATTGGCCGATTGTTTCTAGTGGACTTTCTCGTTGATTTCACTACTATGGTCTCCATGTCAATTTTTGCACTGATTTAATATGGCTTCCAAAATATAGAACTCCGGTTGTACTGATGCTATTCTGTTCATGGTGGTATCTACATTAAGATAAAAATAAGCTCTGTTTTTAAATTGGTGTCAGATTTCTTTTGATTTGTGTCAGATACTTACAATGAATGGTGGTGCTCTGAAGTGCTTAACATGTTCCTCTAGTAAAGTCTGACTACTTTTTGCCACACTACCAGGACTGAGCTAAGGATGTGTTAGTGTGATTCCAAGAACCATCTCTGGGATATTGTGAGAGTACATAATACTCCACTTTCCTACAGCAGCAATGTAGGCAATTTCTGTATTTACATTTAACTCTCATTGAAAGAGAATCTATCACTTTCATATGCAGGCTTATAGACTTTAAAAGAAGGTGGTACGCTTAATAACTCTATAAAACACCCCTTTCTCCTGAGATATGAATACACCCTTAGTTACACACTTTCAATTTATGCCAATTAGTGCCCATTAGCTCCTTCCAAAATGCCTGACCTTTCCAGGAAGCTACAGGCCTGAGTCAGATAAAAAAGAAAGCATTAGTGCACTCCCATAATACCGGTATTGGACACTTCACAAAGCATGCACTGTACTCTAATCACAACAAAATATTTAAAAGTAGTGTAGGGGTAGTATTTTGTACTGGAACAGAACCCTTCCAGTACAAAACCTATGATAGACTCACACATACACTCTTGCACTTTGGTATGTGCATTTCTCTTGGCAGCTAAATTCCAAGGGTAGAGGGGAGGAGAGAGCCATATCTCTGTAGCTAAGCTGCTCTCCTGCTGTATCCTTCTCAGGCAATGCAGCACAGTATTTTTGGCTGCTGTGCTGTGTTACTTGAGAATTTAGTCAATCTGATCTTTGGTGATCAATCAAAGAGTGATCTTTAATAAAGATGAAGGTCCACAATGGCGCAGAACCAAAACCTCTTGCACTCTACAGCAATTTATCAAAAAATAAATCAAAATAATAAATACTGACTATGTGGGAAATGTACACGTTGGCTTTGATAATGAAGCACATTTCAATGAGAAATGTCCTTTTTAGGGTCGAGCCTGCGTCACATGCGCATGCATTTCCCTTGTGAGATGCTTTAGGAGTTAGAAAAGGGCTTGGCGCCCCATCCATGTAACATCAGTGTCTTTCATTCGTTCGTGGGCTTGCCTGTTAAAATCTGCTTGCTTTCACTGGTGGAAGGCACGCATACTTCATGCCTTTTCCGGTGGTTAGCCCTCCTTGAGCGCAGCGACCAAGGGCCAGATGTAGCAAAGGATTTTACCCATTCTGTGTCTATGGGAAAATGTGTTCGTACATATGGCCCCAAGTGCTGAAAACATGCGAGGCTTACTGTTTCCCATCTGGTTTGTGGACTACTATTAACTTTTGCTCGCAGTGCCTCACCTGTACGTAGGTGAGCCGCAAATACCCCCAAGGCCTCATACCTGACCCAGGAATTCCAGCCACTTGCATGTTATGCGCACGTTATGTAGAAGCCCTCTGGGCCGCCCCGTACCCTCCGAGCAACTCACCCTACCAACTCCCTACTTAGCTTGGCAATGATTCAGCAAAATAAATGAGGGGTAATTTGAAATTCGTTTCATTCACATGATTTGATGAACTCACGGAGGGCTCCAAATGTGGCGGTGTGTTAAAAAAAAAAAAGAACGAGTCGCATTCCTGTTTATATCTGTTATCATGGAAACACATCCTTATGTCCTGATGTTTGCATATATATTTCAGAAATGGGTGCTTTAAGTCCCAGCCTTGCTTTGTTGTTGTGAGTGCAGTGACTAATTCAATACAAACTAGGCACAGACGATCTCACTGGCAGAATGCCCTGCTCAATGATGGCCCAACCCTGGAATAATATGAACCCTCACACGATGCCTCTGACTCGTAGGGCTCTGGCCCGGATGCTACTCACAGCTGCCAAACCTGACGGATGACTAAAAGTAGTGCAGTGATAATTTTCACACTTTTCTATGAGCTCTACACAAAAATGGAGCATAGAAGATGATGCTTCACTCTACCTTAATTAAAGTGCTTTGCATGATGGTAAAAACAGAGCGAAGGCAATTTGCAGTATGGTCAATCAATACATAGTGAGAAGTGGGAGAAGCTGATGTTCCGATTTCGTTATTACTTTAAACTTCTTTAATAGTTCAAAGCAGTGTTTAATTTACAAAGAAGTGTCGGGATCCAGTGTATTTTTTAAGAGGCTACTGCTGCTTGTGCCAGCCACAGCCTCTAACATCGATGCTAAATTGTAGATTTAACACACCTACTAATCTTCTGCTTACAACAAACGCAACAATTTAGACTACTCCAGGACACGACACCCATAGCTGTAAGAATTGCCTCTGACGTGCTGATATTATTCAGTATTAATGCACATTTGTTAAACTGACAAAACTGACAAAAACTGACTGTGTGACCGTGTGGTGAACTGTTATAAGTACTGGTATTCAGCCTGGCAAACGCCAGCATAAATTAAGCTCTTTTTTATTAGGGTTGTCCCTGCGTCACGTGCGCTTGCGCATGCATTTCACTTGCTAGATGCTTTAGGAGTTAGAAAAGGGCTTGGAGCCCCATTCATGTCACGTCAGTGTCTTTCATTGGTTCATGGGCTTGCCTGTTAAAATCTGCTTGCTTTCATTAGTGGAAGGCACGCATACGTCATGCCTTTGCCAGTGGTAAGCCCTCCTCGAGCGCAGCGACCAAGTACTGAAAACATGCGAGGCTCGCTGTTTCCCGTCAGGTTTGTGGACTACTTTTTATCTTTTGTTCGCAGCGCGATCTCCCTTGGCAGAAGTCGCACGCTTTGTATAACATCAACCCTGTTACATAGTTAATTGCACTTTTGCCGGTTACGTAGATATTTGCACTTTTGCAGATAGGTTTCACTACGAGTGAACTGTAGCAGCGCAATTGCGCTTTTTTTTCCATTCAATGTGGCAAGAAAAATCCGGTTGGGAGTTTACAACTGCTAATAGCTCTAACTCGGAGAAATGCGAGACCCGTTGCATTGCAAATGCTTGTTTGAAACTTTGTAAGGAGAGCTCACGACCCCTGATCTCTAAAATACATGCTTCACAACTTCCCAACTTGCCCTTTTATAATTTAATAGCTGGATATATTTAATTGACGAGGTCTTATTGATTAGTGACTCTATCAACATTTTTATTTTTTATTTTAGGCATTTGCTTAAGATTTGGAAGATGAACTATTTCGATTTCTACTGAATATCTATATCACGTTGACAGGACACAGACCTAAAACATTATCTATGTGCATAAGCTGTTCACACTATATTCCGAATGACTCCTCTTCATGTCCACCTAAAACTCAACATGTTGTGAAAGCAATGGACCCAAAATAACTATTACATTGTTTTTGTAATGCCATTTCTTGATTCTCCATAACATATTCTTCAGCGTGTGGAAAGACTTGTGGTTGATGGTGAGAGAAACCTGATTTCTATGTTTATGAACCCGAGCCTCCCGCGGATTTCTATGTTTTCAAAGTAGCACGGCGCTTGTATTTCAGTATAAGAAACCCAATAAAACTATCTTGAATGTATATTTTTGAAAGAGAGGAATGCACTCAGTAAAGAAACTTGAAGACTATATCACAGCGGATAGGACATGGACTGAATATGAAAAGAATGAGAAGGAAAATTATGCCTAAAGGTTATTCCACAGTTTCAAATGTTTGTCACAAAGGAATATATGTAAGGTTTCAGGATATAGTAAAAATATTAGCTAAAAACCTGAAGTTGTTTCTAAATGTAAAATTCCTTTTTGATTGCAGACACGGTCAGCAATGGCCTCTCTAGGTCAGTGAAACATTTTATATGTTTGAATTTTGTAAATACTGGTCAATCCTGTTTTATATTAAGTTCAGCTTAAGCAAGGTTCTTGTGAAACAGAACTGGGCGATAAAAATAAACCTGGAAGTCAAAGGCCAGAGTAATTTTTTACCACAGTTTAGCAAAATTGACATGACAGTGGTAGATAGGTTAAATAACGTCCAGGTGATAACGTTCCTGACTTTGTCTAAATGTGGATAGTAATAATTTGGAAGGACAACTGATGAACTGCTAAAAGACCCAAGTCGGTTTAAAGCCACTGAATTTATGAATCATCTTGCTCACTTAAATGGTAAGAACGAGTGCATCTTGGAGTTGTTCGACAATGAGAATCTCTAACATGAAGTTCATCCAATCCCCTTATGACGGAGGCCTGGGGGTGGTGGACTGAAACTATATTACTGGGCAACTCAGTTGCTGGTGTTTAGAATGTACTACCATGTCTGGGAATGCCTCTTGGTCCTGGTTGTATGGACAGGCAATGCCCCTGAATTCCCAGAGATCACCGCTGTCCCAATCCTCTGTTGGAGAGCCACATTGTGTCATATTAAGTGGCTGAAGGTGCTCATCAGAGAGACAAAGCTGTTGGTGGGCAAGTGGCTTTCCGGCTTACAGGTCCTTGGTCTGCAGCACCCCAGACACGCTGCTTAGGTTAAGGGAGTGTTAGGAATCCAATTTGGGGCCATGGAGGCAGATTAGGAAATTGTAATTCTGGTGCACTTATGCTTGATTCAGTTCAGGTGCTTCCATTTGACATACATCACCATTGCGAGGTTGTGGACAGTGGGACTAGAGTGTGACCCCGAATGCCCTATATTTGGCAATCCCAAAGCCAAGCTAAAGCATATGGTATGGGAATGCTGGCTAATACAGACCTAATTGGACTGGGTATTGTTTTGCTAGAAACAGAGATAGGATCACCAATAGCGAGAGATCCTAAACTGGTGCTTTTCGGGGTGTTCCCCATGTGGGAAGGGTCCAAGGGACAAATCATTCTGGGTAGAATCGGGTGCATGCTGGTAAAATAGGACATTGCAGGTCAGTGGAGGTCCAAGAAGGTATCTCAGAAGCTGAAATGGCTACGAGGTATGGATTATGTGGATGAAAGGCAGACAGCTGTGATGATGATGACTGAGAAAATAGACAGTCTTGAGAGTTTTGTTCTTATGGAATCGTTTGTTCAAAATCCTAACTGGATGGAGATGAAACGTTGTTTGAGGAGATTTGGGAAACGAGTTAGACACCTATCATTGAGAAGTGACATTGAGATGGTTGGTGATATTTGGCAGGAGATGAGGGCTCAGCAGTAATTTTCAGAAGGGGCAAAACATTGCACAGTAGCAAAATGAGGGGAACTGCATGTAGTAAGGAAATGGTTTAGGAAAAAAATTACACAAGATCTGAAAGGCCAGAGCTGGGATGCCAACCATGAGGGTGGGAACCATGTCCTGGAATGTAGTGTGGAATGTAGGATGTTGAACCAGGTTTCGTGTTTAACTAACAAATGAATGCTATGACTTTTAGAAAAGGGGCATCAACAAACCTTATAACCACACCTTGCCAATATCAAGGATAGAACATGAACCATAATTTGAGATTCTCATTCTAAAATGGAGTTGTCTTTCACTCTAATGCAAGTTTCTGTTGTATTTATATGTTAAGGAGATACAAAAATAACGTATGTTGCAATGCATTTTATCTCTTCATTTTGATTGATGTTGTCTCCCCTTTCTACTATTTTGGCCTAGGATTTAAACCTTCTTTTGGATTTCCTCCAACACATTTCTAGAGATCCTCCTTTTAATGTCAGGGGAAGTTTGGTGCCTTGCTGATTTCCTCACTCCTAATCTTCAAAATTGGATATATGGCAACATTCTTGCATATTATTCTGCACTGCAAAGTGGCGACTGGGAGAAGTCACCCTTACTTTGAGCAATCCAGAAGGGGTTTCAAGAGACGTTCTTAGCATCCTGTCCATAACAGATTGTGATGCTAATGACTCTTTAGGTTTGGTAACTCACAGGAGCTTTTCATGGACCTGCACTAAATCAGGTCTTGGTGTCATAGTCTACAATTATCTCAGTAGTTTCTTCAAGTGTCTCACTTTATTCTGTCCAGTTAAGTTATGAGAATGTCTAGATTATCATAAAGTGAATTTTGCTTTTCACCCTACACAGTTTAGTCTCAATCCGGTGAAAGTGAGTTTCATGATTATTGTTCTTACTAGATCAGCATTAGCTTTGGAAAATTTATTTAGAGATTTTAAATATTCTGTGGAGGACATATTGATTTATATTCATTTTATGAAGGTGGAATAGACGTATTGATTTTTGTTACTTATGTTTGTCAGTTGGTAGCTGAAACAACCTGGGTTAAAACAACACAGATAGCTATTTTTCAGCATGTCTAGAAAGAAAACAAATATAGGGTTTGAATTGTTTGTGACACTTTACTGCATTTTTGAACCCATTGCTTTAGTGCCAATGATTGAACATATGTTACAAGACAGACGTATAAACACCAAAAAGGGCAAAGTGCCAGTAGTAATTAATGTTTGGGGTAGGTCAGGACCTAGGTGTGATGGAATGCAAGTCAGATATATGGAGTACATTGGACCCACTAGGGCCTGGAAGTAGAGAAATTTAATTTGAAAAGGTTTCTAATTCTCAATCTGAAAAGGGACTTTTTCATTTTTCTAAAGAAAACCTCTTTTTCATATGGGACAAACCTTAAATTCAGTGCAATGCTGTGGAACTGCTTGTTTGATTCTTTTTTATGGTAGAATCCCTTGAAGCTCTGGAGCTCTACAGCAAAAGTGTTTAAACAGTTCCCAAACCTCTTTTGGTGCCCAAATAACCACAGGTGCACACTTCCAGGACCCAAGTGGGAGCACTTTGAGATTCTCAGGGTGTCAGGCAGCATGCAACAGCAAAGTCCAATCCATGTCCAGTTGCCAATGGTCAGCTGGTATACCTCACAGGAATGTCCTCTTCAGCTTGTTAACTTTCCTGGAGCTACGCAAGGATCCTTGGATGTCTTGCTGTCCTCCTATTTCAAGTAGAAATGGGTGTCCAACCTCTTCACATCCTTCTCACAGGTAACAGATGCCAAGTGCATCAGGTGCAGTCCATGCGCAAGTCCAGCAGTGTTCAGAGGAAGTCTGGGCAAGGATCTAGCTTTGTAGGGTTCACCAGCCCGTAGGTAGGGGACACCCCAAGGCACTCCTACCTTCTCTCTGACAAGCAAAGTAAAGCCTTCCAGCTCCACACCTATGTACTTTCACAGTAGTTTCTGTTTTTTTTCTCCAAACAGACACAAAATGCCATGTGCCTGATGCATTTTCAAGATGGTGAAAGTCCTTGGCCACACTAAACTTGACCTCTGAGGGTCACGTGAACTTTCATTTTTTGCCTGTACCACTTGCAAATACTATGTACCCTATCTTGACTGCTAGAAGGCCTACATAGGTGTGACTTACTTATATTTAAAGAGGATGTTTTTACCTTTCAAAAATGGTTATTTTTACAGTTTGCACTGCAGACTTAGACTGCAGCAGTCACACTAGAAGGGTAGGCCTGAAGCTATGTTTTCCTTGTCACACTAAGGTATGGCACAATGCGTGCTGCAGTCCACAGATGAAATAGGTGGAGTTTTTATAATGTTAACATGGGCTTATATGAATGTTCAGTATGTCAATTAGGGATTAGTCAATTTGTACAGTGTTTTAGTGTTTTTCATTTTAGTGGTCAGAGCACATGCCCTCGGTATTGGACAGCAGTGCCCTAATGTGCAGTGTATTAAAACCAGCAATAACATTCAGAAATAAAATAGGATGACTAGGCAAAAATATGCATTTTCTCACAACAGTGTAATGGAATGGAGTACTGGATCTCTAGTAGACCTCTAGTGAAGTTGGATACATAATGCAGGCCTGTGTAAAATCATCTCAGAAAAATATTTCAAGAACTCAATTACCTCCAGAAGATAGGTAGCAATGCATTGGATGCCTTGTATTAGATCTTCTTGCAATAACAGTGACAATCATTTGCTCATTCTATCAATTTCAGTGAGTATAGAAAAAGGGAAAGTTATCTGTACTTCTGTATTGCTTGATTGAGGTTCTTCTCAAATGTATATTGATTAGAATTGGCCCACTAAAGTAACATTTATAAGACAGGTAAGAAGACTCCTGAAGAGATTTGAGCTGTTGATGGCTCACCATTAACTTCAGGAAAGATACAAGAGAAGAACGCAAGTCTCATTTGGAAATCATAAAGAAGTGTTATTTTTTTACATTATTGCTTCTTCTAATTACACTGTAATATTTGGAAGAAGCATATATCATATGACAATTCCTCTACTTGAACAAGATCCTTATTTCCTTATCGTCACACTTTTAAAAATGTTACTTTTATTCCTCTGAAAGTAATTGGTCAACGAGTGATGACAGAAAGGTCTGCACCTCAAATTAGGTGGTAACTAATGTTTCCTTTGTACAACTGCAGTGCTATGTTTTTTCTCAAGTTTGCTAACCAAAATTTTGTTCACTGCCTCCTCTTGAGGAATATTATCATGACATGCCACTTTAACATGACATTGTTGTGTATTTTTCACATAGTTGTTCCCTAGCCAAAGTAAAAGACTTACTACCTAGGGATTTTTTTAAATGATTTAAGTGTACCATCTTCATCACATGCTGGAGCAGTTGTATCCCCTCTACCCAAGAAAGACCAAGATATTTGTCCTTGTATTGATTATAGAGACTTTAATCAGATCGCAATCAATGACAGATTATTTATATCTTTTTAAAGATATTTCGGAGGCAGTCATTGGAGAATGGGATTTTATTGAATTACATTTAAGGAGTGCTTAACATCGGTTGAGATTACAATCATATGACATTCTAGTGTTTTCAGAGACTCATGAAATACATAAAAAATGTGTGAGTGTAATATTTTCAAAGCTACAGCAATATCAATTTTATTGCAAACCAAAGAAGTGTGAATTGGAGAAGGTAGACACTGAGTAGCATGAGTTTAAACTGAATGTCTGGGGAGCTTTGTGGAACTTAAGAAAGTATCAGCTATTATGGATTGACCTTCCTCTACTAATGTAAACAAGACATATCCATTTCTTAGAGTCCCACGGTTTTATCAATTCATCAAGAATTTCGCTGAGATAACTAGTGACATTATCCATGGTTTGGAAAATGAGCTTCTGCAGAACTAAAAGGCTTTAAGTATGCTGAAAACAGATGTGTTCTCGATCACCAATATTAAATCATTTTCAAATGAGTTTATTTTGGTTGCAGATACCTCTGAAATAGTAAGCTTGTTGTGGATGAATGTACTTCAGAAACAGCAGACGAGGCAGTCTTGTTGTAAGAGCAAGAACATGGACAAAATTATTCTGTCTTTTATTTGTCCCTTGATTTATCTGAGCCTAAGGGTATCTATTCAAGGCTTGAAATATAACTTTTATTCATGAAGATGACTTGTACTGAGTGGGGAAATCTGTTGAAGAAAACTAAAGAAGCTTCTGAAATCTGAAATGATCATCGGACTCTTTGGTGTTTGCAAAATCCTCAAAGTGGAAATAGTCATTTAGGCGGACAGAAATTTTTCATTGGCCAGTATGATTTCACTTTCATCAATGTTTCTGTTTCAAAGAACATGTTAGTGAATATTTTATCTTGTTTTTATCCTGAATCACCATATACTTATGATAAGCCAGTAATTACCTCTGAATGGGTTCTTAGTATAGTTCAGTCTTTTTTTTAATAAAGTCAAGCAGAGACTCAAGCAGAGACGACTGACCCACAGAAGCCGGACAATCTTTATATTTAAACTCCCTATGTTCAAAAAATGATTCATTTTGACTCATCAGTTTCTGGTCATACAGGAGTAAAGACTACTTTGGAATTCATTTTGATGGTCAAATGCTCATTATGATTCTCAGGAATATGTTCAAGTTTGTACTATTTGTACACAGCATAAACCTCTATAGTCAAAACCATTGAGATATTTACAGCCATTACCAGTAGGTCATAAACATTGCCATACAAAATTCACAGATTTTATGACATGTCTTCCAACCTCAGAAGGATATCATGTGACAATGGTTAGAGTGGACAACTTTTTAACTTTGTAAATTGTTCCTCATTTGCCCCATAAGAAAAATATGAGAAATGCCCCAGTGTTTTTGATTGATATTTTTCATTTTGAAGGTTTCCTCACACTATTGTTTCTCATGGAGTAACTCAGGGCCAGATTTAAAGGAAAATGACAGTGCAGTTTGCTGTGACAAATTTCTCAATGCAGGGAAGTGCTGTATTTAATATAATATGGTGCACCACTGTGTTTCCCCTTGCGCCGGCATTGAATTTGCTGCTGTGCGCCAATACAGCAACCCCTGCAAGGATGGCTGTGTTGATGGGGAGATTGTTTTTGTGCAGGAAGAAAGGAACACCTTCCTGGAAAAAAATCAATCCTAATTGTGATTTGTTCTTTCTATGTGTGCTACAGAATGCAGCACACATAGAAAGAGCAAAAAACAAGGAGAAAAGAAAGCATTTCTCCTTGTTGCACACTGATGATGTCACTCCTGGGGTGATGTTAGAGCTTGGTGCGTCCTCAGGTTTACGAAAACTCATAAATCTGGGGCAGCACCAAAATGTAATGGGTGTTGCTGCGGCACACCCATAGCAACACCCATTGCACACCCCTCCACGCAAAGTGCTGCTGTGAAGAGGTCGTATTTACAAGGTGGTGTTAAGCCACACAAACGGTGCAGTGCATAGCGCCACTGGAGTATCAGTAAAAGTTATGTTCCAAGGACTCCTAAATATGCCCATCAATATTTCTCACATTTTGGGGAGTTTTGTGTATGAATTGGGAGCTGCACATGCTTTATTATCAGTGTTGGAAATGTCCCTTTCTGCAGGGATCCTGTGCTTAATTTTATTTTTGCTGCCTTTAGGACTCTGGGCACTTTATTACTGCTGACCAGTGCTAAAGTGCAAGTGCTCCCCGTGTAAATTGTGATTGGGTTATCCATGATTGGCATATTTGATTTGCTAGTAAGCCCCTCATATAGTGTACCATGTGTGCCCAGGGCCTGTAAATCAAATGCTACTACTGGGCCTGCAGCACTGATTGTACCACCCAGAGGAGTAACCCTGTAAACATGTTGCAGACCTTCCACAGCAATGTCTGTGTGTGCAGTTTATAGCTGCCAGTTTGACCTGGCAAGTGCACCCACCTTCCAGACTCAAACCTCAGCAAGAGAGCACCTGGGATCTCTTGCTGACAGTCCTGACTCACCAAGTGGTGCCAAATCCAGTCCCTGTGCCCTTGGGAGTGAGTTCTGGTGGAACCAAGAAGAAACCAGGAATTTATTCTCCAGAGTGACTTCTGAACTGGTGACGGTGCCTGACTCCGCACTGCTGCCTGCACTGGAGCTGTGGTTGCTGCAGAGTGCAACAACCACAAGTCATGAGTAACATGTCCCCGACATTTGGGACACCCTACTCCGACTCCGCCACAGCACCTGTGGCCCTGTTGTTTGCAACACTGTGAAGTCAATGCCTCACATCTTGACTTGCTGGATACATTGACCCAGCTGGAATGTAAGTACCAACACCTCGCCTCCGACGCTGCATCACCTCCCTTGCAGCTGTAAGGAACCAATGCCTCACCTCCGCTGCCTCATTGTCAGGAACTGAAGCCTCACCTCCCAGGCAGCAGTAAGGAACTGAAGCCACACCGGCTCCAGCGACACATCAACCCCAACTACGTGCAGAGTCTTTGTTTCCTCATCTTCTTCAAAGGTACTGTGCCTGGGGTCCGTGCAACTCCATAACTGGCCTGCACTATCTTGCAAGTGGCGTTGGACTGTTGGGAATGACTCCGTCAGTGACGTTGTGATAGCCCTAGTTTGAGCTATTGTGTTTCTAAGCACTTTACTGAGATTTAGGGCTTGATTACAACTTTGGAGGAGGTGTTAATCCGTCCCAAAAGTGACGGTAAAGTGACGGATATACCACCAGCCGTATTACGAGTCCATTATATCCTATGGAACTCGTAATACGGCTGGTGGTATATCCGTCACATTTGGGACGGATTAACACCTCCTCCAAAGTTGTAATCAGGCCCATAATCTTTAAAAAAATCATATCTTTGCTCGTGTATGCAGTTTTTTTTTCTTGTTTTGGTCTTGTTTTATTCAGATAAATATTGGATATTTATCTGAACTGGTGTGGTGTGGAGTACTTTTGTAGTGGTTTAATTGTGCTACTGTGTGTGAACAAATAACTTACACATTGCCTCTGAGATAAGCCAGACTGCTCGTGATAAGCCAGCAAGGGGGTGAGAAGAGGTTATATGAGGCATGTGACTTCCTTACCCTGACTAAAGTGAGGGTCTCTACTTGGACATGGTGCAAACCACTGCTAACTAGAAACCCCATTTCAAACAATCAGTTTATAATTTCCAGTTAAATAAGCAGGCTGAGCAAACTCATCAGTACTTGGAACAATACCCAATGTACTACTGTAATGCAGCTCAGGAAAACATTTTTTTCTTCTTTACAAATTGTGAAATGTTAGCAACCCACAATATCATCAAGTGTGCAAACCTATTCTGGGTGCAAGGAATTCCATTGCATTCTTATATAGGTCTTTTGGTTCAAGTGATAGTGGTTTATTTGAATCAATTACACAAGCAGACAACTTGATTCTGAAAGATTACACTTTTCTAACAGTAGAATGAAGGAAAATGCAGATGAATCAAGGAAAATGAAGGTAAATCAAGATTAAGTTGTACCATCTTTGCTCCTGGAAGAATGATCTGGTTTTCTACTCATTTCCTCTCAGTCCATATCTTGCCCATAACATTTCAACCATGATATTTTAAGCCATTAGTGATTACTCATCAAATCAATTCGGAGATCTTAGAGTTGAAGTTACCTTATACCTGAAAGATTAGGATTGTTTCTAATTTCTCTCAATTGAAGGTACCTGTTTGTGACCCCTAACCAATGGCTTCCATCTTAACCTCCACCATTTATAGTTCAAGGGCAACCTCAACACGAGGTTTAGGAAATGTGTGATTATTACAAGTTTCAAGGTCATATTAAATATTTGATTCATTTTAAAATATGTTGGAGACTGAACATTCTTGGGAATATGACCCTTCTGTTTCTACTACTTTATTTGTTAGACAGTGCTTCAACAAACCTTTAACTTCAAGTGGGGGAGTTGGGCATGGTGTTACATGCAGCAATGTATGGCAACTTTTGAAAGTGAAGGGGTAGGCGTAGCATGGAAAAGTTAAATCAGTTTGTAAAGTATGGACATGGTTACATTTGTATTGGATAGGTGATCGGGGCACATTCTATTTATAAGTACATTTTATCTATATCGAATGCGCATCTATCACCTCTTCAGTGCAAATTTTATTTTGTAGCATATTGGGAGTCCTGTATTAAATAAACATAAAACAACAAATTCTCATCTTGGTCTGGCTTGATGATCCGATCCTCCCACTTTCACATTGACAGGCAAAGTTGGGCATGCTGAGCAATAACACGCTCAGCCAATCCAAGCACTGTTGTCATGCTTCTTTTAATACCAAACAGCATAAGAGCAGTGCCAGGACTGGCTGGGTCAGGGAAACCCAACAATCAATTGGGACCAATGGGGCTGTATGGAAGCTCTTTCAGCTGCCAGATATCATTGATTATAGAAGCCCTAACTGCGCATGTCAGGCTGGCCATAGCCAAAACACCAGCCAATCTGACTTATGCAGTTCTTTATCACAGCCTCATTAAGTCCTCACAAGATTGCTCCATAGACCCTCCCCGACCCTACAGGAACCATTTGGAGGTACGCAGATATGACGTCTGTTTGGGGTGTAGAGGTTCACGCAGGGGGTCAATGCACCAGTGCTCCTACAATATTGAGCATGCATATGGCCTCAGAAGACAGCCCTCTTCACACATGTGGATAGTAATATTTAGGTGCTATAAAGTATGATTGTTTCTCCTGCTGGGTGGGTTCTTTTCTTTACTGCTACTTGAGACTACAATATCCAGCCTGCACATGAAGCGGCCCTCTTCACATTTGTGGACAGTAAAGTTAAGGTGCTTTAAAGCACAATTTATTTCTTGCAAGAACAGAGACAAAAATAAATACACAGATGATGTTATATAAGAAAGTACCTGGGGCAGATTTAGAAACCTATACTTTTGAGTAATTTACATTTTTGTGTAAGATTCCTGAATTTTGGCTATTCACAAAATCAGAGTACAAAGATACTCCAAAACTGTAACTTACATGTCTCCACACCCTGAATAAGGGGGTGGGGCCAAGTTAATGAGTTCAAGTTACTACTGCTAAAGTACAAGTGAGTTCTGCACCACACATGGCTACCCATTGCAACACCAACCCAAATTAAATAATGGAGGTAACGGCTTTAAATAAAACATCATAGGAAATAATGGCAAACTAAATTAAAGTAAATAATTTTCAAATAGCTAAATATATACATTTATTATAATGTTACAAAAATACATGAAATTAAAACTACTTTGCCATTCACTTTAACTGGTGTCTTGAAAAATTTTGTGTGATTCGTTAAGCGGTGACTGAGAAAAAGGGGGTCCTAAAATGTGTTTTCCTCATGCAATGTCCCGTAGGAATTTTGAGCATAACTACAAGGTAACTATAACTTACACCATCCCCATGAACAGCTAATTACTGCACATATTACATCAGCCATGACATCTTCTTTGGCATCATTGATATTATCACTGCAATGTTTGCAATACAATTATGGATGAGAAAATTGTGCATGATGGGAGCGCCTTATAGTTTCTTGAAATAATTCTAACAGCTGAATTTCTATGGTTTTGTTCATGTACATTTAGAACCTAACTGTAACGTCCATGTAATCTTTATTTTCTCGAGTGAAATTCTAATGTTTTTTAAATGCTATCTCTCCACACACACACACATATATATATATATACACATAGCTGGAACTATGCCCCAGAAGTCGGTCCTCCACACCTGTAGACATTAAAGTTGTTTGTCCAACCGCACAGTTGCTATTATTCTCAGTTACTTGCTTCTACAATATCCAGCCTGCACAGGTCCCTAGGAGGCAGCCCTCTTTGCCCCTGTGGGCAGTTATGTTAAGGCGCTATAAAGCGCAATTGTTTGTTCCACCGTACAGAATGCGCCCAGGCCAACAGCATGCCTGTCCTGTGCCCATCAGCACCAAGAAGAGGTAGGACAGGGCACCCCCTTTGATTCTCTCATTTGATGCCTACTATGGTAATCGTTTTTTTCTCTGTCTTTATAATTAAAGAACTTTAGGATTAAGCTGGACAAGAGATGAAGCATAGCTTTAGTAGCAGCACTAGCTGCAATTTTTCAACCCGTCTAATGTTTCCTGAGCTCTGTTTTTGAACATTTTGGCAAACCTGGGGGAAGAGGAAAGCCCAGAGCAGTCCTCAAGGTATGGGGAAAGCAAAGGGACTGTCCAACATACAGCAGGGAACTGTTGCACTTATGGCCTAACTTGCAAGATATGGAGTTAAAGGATAGGAATGATAGAGATCTTAATGCCTTAATTCTTGAACTAAAAAACACATCTTTTTTATGTAGCGATCAGGATTTAAGCAAGAGGGATCTGCCAATCATTACATCGAATGATGGAAGGAGTGTAATATTGCCCCAGATTGAAATGAAAAAGGATGTCCTGGCACAATTATACACTGTAATAAAAAAAAGTTATCTTTCAACTTGAAATCCCAGTGTTAAATGAAATAGCAGTCATGGAAATACTCACTGATCTGTTTAACTAGATCAGGAATGATTTTACCAAGCATCTAACAACATTGTTAGACATAAGGTGGCAGAGTGGTTTAATGAGGACTGTAAACTGGCTGCTAAAGGAGGGGATAGACCTGCAATAACAGAATCCAGGAAAACATATAGGAAATCACAGTTATAAGCCAAGAGGCTCTGGGAGCAGGAATATTGGTGGGAATTGGCCAGGGTAGCCTCATTAAAAGAGAGCTAGTCATTCTGGCATCTGCTCACAAACAATGTTTCTCAATTTGTAACTGAAGATGATTTCCACATTTTGCCAGATACCTGGGAGATTCACTTTACCAAATTGCACTCCACTCAGATGAAGAGCCCAACACCCAGTAAGAAGGGCAGTGATGTGGAACTAGTGCAGGTCACAAACAGTGTGCTGCCAGTTACATTTGCAAAGGAGGAAACACTCCACCCTGCCACAGCCCTTAAAACCCCCTGCTATGTCCTAAAAACTACTCTGACATCCTACCCATACCCTGAACCCTAAAAACTACCCCGCCCTGTACTAGAAAATACTCTGACCACTCTGCCCCAACCACTGAACCCTAAAACCTACCTTATCCTGTCCTAAAAACTACCCTGACCCGGCCCTGAAATCTAAAACCTACCCTGCCCTGTCCTAAAAACTACCCGGACCCTGCTGCCCCCACCTTGTGCCTTAAAAGTAACACTGCCCTGTCCTAAAAACTACTGTGTCCTGCCCTCACCGAACCCTAAATCGTACCCCACTCTGTCCTAAAACCTGCCCCGATACCCCACTTCCATCCTGAACCCTAAAACCTATCCCGCCCTGTCCTAAAAATTACCCTACCCCCACCCGAACCCTAAAACCTACCCCAACCTGCCTTAAAAATAAAAAACAACCCTAACCCCCACCCCCACCCCTAAAACCTACCCCAACCTCTCCAAAAAACTACCGTAACCCCACCCTGAGCCCTAAAAGTTACCCTGCCCTGTCCTAAAAACTACCCCCACCACCCTGACCCTGCTCTGAACCCTAAAACCTACCCCACCCTGTCCTCAAAACTACCCCAACCCCCGCCCTGAACCCTAAAACCTACCCCACCCTGTCCTCAAAACTACCCCAACCCACTCCCTAAACCCTAAAACCTACCCAGCCTTGTCCTGAAAACTACCCCAACCCCCCCCAATCCTGCTCTTTCCCAAAAACTACCAACCCATCCCGAGTCCCAACACCACTTACCTATCTCTTCTTTGCTTCTTCCTGTTTTGCTCAGACAGCTAGATCACCCTCTCTGCTGTGCATAGTAAAGGCATGCAATCTAAACACATATGCATGGTAATGGCAGTGTGGTAAATGCATTGCATTGCATTGACCACTTTCTAAGTGATGTTTCCCATGTATGCAGTTTCACAGTACTTAACTGGCGTAGTCTCTGCATAATGTCTAGTTTTATCTGACAATTGATTTACCAACTAAGACAAAAGTTTATGCAATTAGCTCTGCTTTTAATTTGATCTTCTTGTAATGGTTCTCAGATTTCACAGCCTCAGTCAGGTCCTCTGTATTAGAGATCCTAAACTTGTCCAAAGGTGAATATATTTTTACATGGGATTGACAAGTAGTGGTTATGTAAAAATGAATTTAATTATTGTATCTTTTTTTAATTCAATACGCTTACTCTATACATTTTGGCCTCTGCTCTCCTTATCTTGAAGCTGGACCTATGATCTCGGCTTTTGCATCTTCTCTCAACCGGATTCATATATGTCTATTTTATTTTATGTCAATTGTATATTAAGAAATTGTATTTAATTATTATTATTTTAATATCTGTCTTTCACACCAGTTACATGATCATTTGTTGATTAACTAAATCCCACAGTATATATTACATATATAGATATTGATTTAGATCTCTCCCGCTCTCTCTCTCTAAATATATATATATATATCTATATACATATATACGATTCACCAAAAGTATTTACTGCACTCCATGAGGTTCAATTGTGCATATTTATTCCAAGGTGGTTGTTATCTTGGAATAAATATGCACAATTGAACCTCATGGAGTGCAGTAAATACGTTTGGTGAATCTTATTTTCGAGACTGGTCCTCTCCGTTACTGGCACCGGCAGCAGAGTGCACCACCCAGCAACTTTTAGACCATCTTTGTTACAAGGATATATATTTATACATACATATATAAATAAAATAATATATATATATATATAGGATTTAAGAGCCACTAGCTTCATCCTAACGACACATTAGCATAATTTTTTTATGCAAATGTGGTGTTAGATGACTAAAAACACTGCACCATAATTACAAAGTGGCGTAATGCATGCATTGAGCCACTTGTAACCCTTTCTGCAACATTATACCTGCACCACGCATAATGCATGGAATGGGGGGGTTTCCCCATTAGGGAGCCTGAAAAAATGATGGTTGCAAGGAAATCTAAGAGATTACCTTGCAACATTGTTTTGGCACTTTTAACGCCTGCTCGAAGCAGGCATTAAAAGAGGTATGCCATTGAATAAAATGGGCCGCTCTGTACTCTGCAGGAGTGGTGCCAACATTTTCAAACTAATCCTACAGAGTACATCAATAGCATAAGGAATTCTGATGCTATTGTCCTCTACCCTGCGCCACTGTGTACCATATCTTAAATATAGCGCACACCTGGAGGTGGTAGGGGGGTGCTAAGGGGTGCAAGGAAAGTGTTGCTGCACTGATTGCAGCACAACTTTCCTTAAATCAGGCCGAAAAGCCTACAGGGATGTTACAGTTAGGTTCTGAATTTACTCACACAAAACCATAGAAATTCAGCAGTTATAGTTAGAGTTGTTTCAAGTAACTATAACTCGTGTCCTAAAGTAACTATTATTCATGCCCCCACAATGCACATTTTTTTCTTCAATAATTTACTGCTTATGTTTCATTGATATTTGTATTTACATTATTAAAGTTAGTGTTGTAATACCTAGGGTAATTGCAAGGGCATGACGTATAATGTACCTGTAACCTTTGGTTTATTTCAGTGAACTCATATGTTTTTTAATTCTATTTCCTAACTATAACTTCCCTGTAACCTTTGGCTTTCTCAGTGACTTTCTATGTTTTTTTAATGTAAAATAACCTTAATTACTATACATTAATCCAACCACTGCCCAGGCCATGCAGCCAACCACCCAATTCTGCACCTCGCATGACCTTCAACCGTGTGTGCCAGGATACGGCTGCAAGGCCTGTCTCTCTGGATGTGTGAACAGGTGTTAGAGGGTGTCTTTGAGTGTGAGAGTGGGTGTGAGAGTGTCTGTCTGGGTGTGAGAGGGTCTATGTGGGTGTGAGAGAAGGTGTGGGAGTGTCTGTCTGGGTGTGAGAGTAGGTGTGAGGTGGTGTCTCTGGGTGTGAGTGGGTGTGAGAGTGTCTCTGTGAGTGGGTGTGTGAGTGTCTGTTTAGGTCTGTGTGTGGGTGTTTGAGAGTCTGAGTGGGTCTCTGAGTGAGTACATGAATGTCTGAGTGGGTCAGTCAATGGGTGCATGAGTGTTTAAGTGGGTCTATGAGTGAGTGTGAGTCTTTGAATGGGTCTGGGGGTGGATGCATGAGTCTCTGAGTGGGAATGTGAGTGGGTGCATGAGTTTCTGAGTTGGTCTGTGAGTGCGTGCATAAGTCTCTGATTGGGTCTGTGAGTGGGTGCATAAATGTCTGATATGGTCTCTCAGAGGGTGCATGAAAGCCTGAGGTGATCTGTGAGTGTCCATGAGTGCCTAAGTGGGTCTGTGAGTGGGTGCATGAGTGTCTGAGTAGATGTGAGAAAACAGGGCCGATTGCAGAGGCCCTCTGACTTTTTGCCCCCATTTTTCACTTTTTGCTGGTGTTTTCCTGACTTTAATGGTGCCCTGGGTAGTGCTAACCAGTCCCAGGGCCTGTGCGCTGTGTAAAATCAGTATGCAAATTAGGCTAATTATAATTGGCTAAGTCAACCTACCTATAAGTCCCTAGTATATGGTAGGACATGTAGGTTTAGGGAACCCAGCATAGGTGGTGCATCCATAGGTGCACTGCTGAGGTGCCCAGTGTCATTTTAAAGGAAGGCCTGACTTGCTGGCTGCTTTTAAATTAAAGTTACATGCAAATTCAACTTTGGAATTAAAAGTAGTTCCAAAGTCTTAAACTACCTTAATTGTACATATAAGTCACCCCTAAGATGTGCCCTATGTGCCCCTAGCACTGGGTGCCATGTGAATATAAGCAGGGACCTTATAAAAATAGTTTTATAAGCCCTGGTCAGTTAAAGCAGCTAAATTCGTTTTTCTCTCATTGTAGTGAATAGCCTCCATAGGCTAGAATGGGGAGACTTTATTTTAATTTATAAAGTCCCCTTAAGTGGCAGATACATTAAGTTTGGTATCAAATTAATTCCTATAATAAATCCCACAACTTGCAATTGTTGGATTTAATATAACTGGTGCTGGCAAAGAGTTTTAAACTTTACCTGAAAAGTTGCCAACTTCAGCCCTGCAGTGTTTTGTTGCTTAGTTCTGATTGGCCAGCCTCTGCCTTGATGAGGTGTGAAGTGGCCTGGCTCAACACAAAGAGATGTGCCTGGGGGAGGAGATCTTCCCTCTGCAGATGGGGAAGCAGGAAGGGGGGAGGGCTTCCAAACTTGTCTTCCAAGGCAGGGAAGGACATTTGGAGCTACCCAGCACCTCCCTCACATCCTACAAACCCAGACAATTAGGTTAGGAGAGGGTAGGAGAAGGGTGTATTTAAGATTTTTAGCCACACCAGTGGGTGGGCTCAGCCAGATATAACCTCCAAAAATCACTTTCAGCCATGATGGATTTTTGAAGAATGTTGCTCCCTGGGATTGATTTTTGACACACTTCACAGGAAGTGGTCATCACAGGGGGAAGGACCCTGTGCCTGATTTGAGAACCAAGACCCCCTGTTTTTCACCCTGGAGGAAGGATAACATTGGCATACCTGCACCCACACCTCAGATCCCTACCAGATTCCAACAAGGAAGAACTACAGAGGAAGAAGGACTGCCCTGCTGGACCCCTGACCTTCACCTGGACACTGCACTCTGGAGGACTGCACCAGCTGCACACTTGGGCTTCACCACAAGAAGGATTTTGCCTGGCTTTAACTGGTTCAAGGAGGGACTTCCTGTTTGCTACAGGTCAACAATTGCTAACCAGAGTCCCCTGCACCAACTCCTGAAGAAACTGACCAGCTGACCACTATCCAGTGGCCAAATTGGAGTTTGCAGCAGGTGCATTCTGGGAGTTGTAGTCCACACCCTCAAGGAGCATCTCAGAGCTTCTGGAACCTTGGGGTGAGCTATGGACACCAAGAGAACCTTAAAAGAACATCTGGAAGAACATCTAGAAGTTTGGAGAAGTTTGGACGACTTTGGGAAAAAACTCCATAAAGGGACCGACCCGCCGCTGCAACTCTAGCCGGCTTGGCTCAACCGCGACCTGGCCTGACTTGCACGTTCATCCCGGTGAAGAAAATCTCCAAAAAAGTGACTAAGTCCAAACGTAGGAAGTTGACCGAACCTCCCAGGCAGTGTATATGAATTGGGTTCCAGGGACGTCGGATCAAGATTCAGGTTAGCCCCTGCCAAAGAATTTTCACCTCAAAAAGTACAAAGATGGTCCTCAAGCCTTTGTTTGCCGACCATATGCAACTGTTTATTTAAAAAAAATATTCCTACAGGATGAAGGAATTTTTTATATTCATCCATTTCAGGTCTGTGGACCCATAGGTCCTTATTGGCTACCAACAAAGAAAAATCAATTGAAGCTGCCATTAAATGATGCAGGGCTTGGACTCTGCATCCTGAAAAATAAATTAAAGGTGCCATAATACCAGAGCAGAGGTAGGGGTGCATCCATTGACCCTTGCTCACATTGGCCTATAGGATTATATTTTTTAAATAATCAGTTGCAGATGGTCAGCAAACAAGGGCTTGAGGACCATCTTTGGACTAACGGCTCAGTTAGCTCTACATTCGTAACTTTTTCGATCACACATTTAAACATTTAAAAAAAAAGTTAATTTGTCAAAAAGCACTGAATGGATTTACACCAAACCAAACATGTCTACTACATGCCAGATCTGGTGATTTTTTTGATTAGCCATTTATCTGTATCAGAGTGCAAAGGCTGCTAGTGGGGTTAAAAAGGAAGAAATCGTCCCCCTTACAGATCTGTATGAAACTTAGCAATTAGTCAATTATTTTACAAATTACACTAGCACATGTCTCTGGGGTTTTGCAATTGAAATGTTTGGTTAGAAACACCTCAGGAGTGCCGTCTTACTGCTTTAAATACAAAAATACATATAGAGGTCATCCTAGAGTTGGCATACCCTGAGTCAGGGTTCTCCGACACTAGGACAGACCCAAGAGCAGCAAACCCTGCTTCAGGATCCACAAATCCCAGGCAAGGACTCACAACCTCTTGTTGGACCACCTCACAGGTCCATAAACACTCAATAGCTCTTGTTAGACCTACTGCAAGGTTTGCAGATCCAGGTTTAGAAACCCTTTTGAAGGTCCAGAAATATCTCAGGAGTCTTTGTGTGTTTGCAAACTCAAACTGGTGTCCTGGAACCCAAACTAACGATAATAATGGAAGCTGTTTGAAAGAGTATGCACAGTGACTATTGGTTGTAGGTTGAGTGCAGGGTCTAGCTTACGCAAGCCGAGTGGACCATGCATGGCTACTGAAAGTAATTTGGTCATGAATTTGCTTTCTTTCTTACTGTCGGGAAAAATATAAGTAAAACCATGTTCACTTAACTACTGATTTCTCCCTCTAACTGGCAGCAGAATTTACCTCCTAATCATGCTCATCTTCTGCAAAGCTGTGCTTATAATATGATTGAATATGCTCTGTCATGTAACTTTCCTATCATAACTTATTTTTCTTTCTCATATGCCACACCACTACTGCAGTTCCTGCATCCTCACAGCAACACACCATAGGGAGTACTCCACCTCAGCCATGGAAGATTAAAGCTACTAGCATTGTGCAAGTTGTTACCAGCAGTTTGCTTTCAAAGTTTTGTGTTGTTAGATGAAATGTGACTTGATTCATTGATGGGCACTGTCTACTACAGCACCCTTCATCAAGGACTCAGATTCTGCATTGTTCTCTCAAAAACTGATTCATATTATACCTGATCACCATCCACTTCAGCTCTGCCGCCGACCCCTGCCGTCACCACGTCTTCAATAAAGCCAGCCAAATCATCGCTCCCCAGCTCCGGACCATCATCAACAGCTCCTTTGAGACCGCCATCTTCCTGGAGAGCTGGAAACACGCTGAAGTCAAAGCCCTGCGCAAAAAGGCCAAAGCCGACCCCAAAGACCTTAAAAACTACAGGCCCATCCCTTACTCCCCTACCCTGTGAAGGTCATTTAGAAGATAGTGAACAACCAACTATCCCGCTTCTTGGAAGACAACAGCCTACTCAACATCTCCCAGTCTGGCTTCCACGAGAACCACAACACCGAGACCGCCCTTATCGCTTGCACTGACGACATTTGGAGCAGGCTCGACAAAGGTGAAACCGTTGCCCTCATCCTCCTTGACCTTTCCGCAGCCTTCGACCCCGTCTGTCACCACACCCTTCGCCCATGCCTCTACGACGCCGGAATCCGCCACAGAGTCCTGGATTGGCTCACACCCTTCCTCCCTGGAAGAACCCAAAGAGTCCACCTCCCCCCATTCCTGTCTAAAGCCACCAAGACCATCTGCGGATTCCACCAGGAATCCTCACTCAGCCCCACCCTCTTTTTTGTCTACATGGCACCGCTCGCCAACATCGTCCAATCCCACGGCCTCAACATCGTCTCCTATGCAGACGAACAGTCAGCTCATCCTCTCTCTCACGAAGGACCCCCCAACCGCTAAGACCAACCGCCACACCGGACTTCATGCCATCAGCAACTGGATGGAAGCAAGACGCCTCAAGGTGAACTCGGAGAAGACCGAGATCTTCATATTCAGCTCCAACAGATCAGCATGGGATGACTCCTTGTGGCCTGCCACTCTGGGGTCTGCCCCAACGCCCACCTCCCAGCAAGTCAACTCTATCTCATCCTCATGCTTTAACACCCTTCGCATGCTCCGCAAGACCTTCAGATGGATCCCCATGTAAACCAGAAGAACGGTCACCCACGCCCTCATCAGCAGCAGACTGGACTACAGCAACGCTCTCTAGACGGGAACAACGGCCAAGCTCCAGAAGAAACTTCAGCGCATCCAGAACACCTCAGCCCAATTTATCCTCAACCTCCCTCGCCACAAACACATTTCAACCCACATCAGAGACCTCCACTGGCTCCCCGTCAACAAAAGGATCGTCCTCAAACTCCTGATCCATGCTCACAAAGCTCTCCACGACGCCAGACCTGCCTACCTCAACGAGCGTCTCAACTTCCATATCCCGACACGCCAGCTCCGCTCCGTCAACCTTGCCCTCGCAACCGTCCCCTGCATCCACCGGACCACAACTGGTGGCAGATCCTTTTCCCACCTTGCCGACAAAACCTGGAACTCCCTCTCCGTCAACCTACGTCTGACCCAGGTCCTCCGGACCTTCAGGAAGCGCCTCTTCGAGCAGTATCATCCCCCCAGCGCCTTGAGACTCTTCCGGGTGAGTAGGGCGCTTAACAAATTACTGATTGAATGATTGATTGATATATCAGAATTTCTTAATTTTAGTGTATTCAAAAATATGTAAAATGTGCACATTTCATATGAAAATAATTTCTCATAATTTATGTTTTTTTTTATACATTCAGTTGTAACCGATCAGCTAATGATTTTGCACCTAAAATGAGCTACCTGAGTTATTTATATTAGATGAGATGAATAATTCTGCCACTTTTGTATGACTCTATTATGTCTAATATGGATGTAATTTCTAATGTTCTGTTCAATCTGCTCCTGCTCATATCCTCCACTTAAATCAGTGCCTGCTGCAAAGCCATCTCTCTCCTTGTCTGCACAGAATACCAAGTGAAGGACATAATTGTGATAGAGATGTACAATGTTGTTGGAAAGCCTACATTGTGAATGAAACTTCCACCTTGAACCCAAAGAATAATTTTCAAAGGCTTCTACTGGAAGTGTGAATGTGCTTATTGTACAAGCCACTTATAGTTGAATGTTTCATTTTGTACTAACAATCTCTAGAGGTCAGGCTAAGGGATACAATGGAGATTTCTGTTACCCTAAGAAGTTGGTTAATGTTAAATGTTTTTTTAACTATATGGATGTTTTTGATTTGCAAATGGAACTCTAACAATGATCATACCATGCTGAATTTGCAGAAAGTATTTTTAGAAAGTGTGATTTGTGTATAACCGTTCTTGGACCCTAACTGTTTTAGTTTAGAATTAGCTCCGTTTGGCTGTTTTCTTTTGGGTTTCTTTTGGATTTTGCAACTGCCATTTAGACCGCTATACTAGAGATTGTATTTTTCTATGTCCATTTGACTTAGACTCTCTATGGGATGTGTCTGCACTGTTGATGAGTTTGGCACTTACTTAGATTCTGTAAGCTACGAATTAATGTGTTCTATGATTTTGAACTTTTATGAAATTTCATGCATAAAATTCTCTATACTGCATTTTAAACTTGTATTAAAACTCAATTCTATTTTTGGCCTATGATTTTTTCCCTAAATGCTTCCAAAATCTATTTTTGTTTACCTTTGATAACTCTGTTTTTCTGATGAGAAGTCTAGTCTCTAACCACTTGATCAACTGGAGATTCAAGAGCTGAATTATGTAGGTACAATTTTGGAGTGATCAAATATTGGGGGCTAAGATGATTATTGGAATTCAGCTCCCATGTCTTCTTCTTTATACTTTCTTTTTAATTTGTATTATTTAATATTCCATATGCAAGGATGCCTTCAAAGGAGGATAGAGTTGAGCCAGAAATATTTAAAAGGATTGATCCAGGTTAGTTTTGGAGACCTGCAATTTTATGTGTCTGCAATCAACACATGTTAAAAGGGGATTTTTTGTTAGAAGTAGGCTTCCCTGATTACAGTTATTTTCATATTATTTGTTCTTTAATGTGTGAAAGGTGGTTGAGATTCTCAATTCTGGATACTCTACACTACATAGAACTTTATAATGCTTCTTGCTACATTTTCCTTACTTTTAATGTGTTTGGGATCGGATAAAGGACCAATTTAGAGATGCTGCCCTTTAGAGTCCTCTTAGAATCCTCAAAGTAGTGGAAATTGTCCTTGATCCCTGGCAGAATTTCAACATAAATAACGTTTTCTGCTCATATGGGTACCGCTGGAGAGCTCCCTTATAAAGTAAAATGTGATTTGGTTTCCTCAGGACCAGGTACATTATGCAGGAAACTAAATGGAATGAACATTCTTCTTGAATATCAGAATTACTACCCTAGAACCATCCAAGATGGCCTTCCATTTGAACAGCTCCCCAGATTCCACCAAAACTTCTGTGGAAGAAGCATTATTTTGGAGAATCTAGGATGCTTACTGGATGCCTCATAGTTGGTGAATCTTTGAAAATTGGTTATCAAAACAAACATCTGTTGCACTTCAAATCAAAGGAGTACAGAACAAAACTAGTCTGTGTAATAACCAGTAGACCACAAGTGGTAAAGCTAATTAAAAAAACACAAGAATATCCTAAGTAAAGGCAACCCTATTCTTAAACCTCTCCTTTATGTTGACAGATGAAGTCACAGAATTAAGGACTATGGGGGTTATTACAACTTTGGAGGAGGTGTTAATACGTCCCAAATGTGACGGATATACCACCAGCCGTATTACGAGTTCCATAGGATATAATGGACTCGTAATACGGCTGGTGGTATATCCGTCACTTTACCGTCACTTTTGGGACGGATTAACACCTCCTCCAAAGTTGTAATAACCCCCTATGTCATAGGTTCAGTGGACAGGGTTGAGAGTAGTATAACAATTATAACAAATTACTGGATTGACCTTGCAATCTGATCTATGCTGGGCAGACAATGCAACCATTAAACACAATGATCTACTAACACAAAAAACGATTATGTTGCAAGACTGCTTCTGCTCCCTTGATTTTCCACTACAAATGCAACATTGAGGATGGCATTCCTCGGATGGTGTTTTGCACCAAAACTGGCATGAGGAGGTGACCCTCAGGAGATCCTCCAGTGTTTGAAATGTAGATGAATACATCACTACAAATCCCCAAAAATGTCCTTAATACTATGGATGAATGTATGTGTTGTAAAATATTAAGCATTACCACAACTTATATTTCGTGGCGGGGTATCTAGGACATTCAAAATATATGTCTTTCATTATGAAGTAAATGTGTGTGCACTTAATCTCCTTTCTTTTCTTTTTGGTCTCCTCCTATGTGAAACTTGTAACATTGACAGTTTGGTTACCCTTATGTGTGTCAATAAGCACTGCATGATGTGTTCCTTTTTCATTTTCCTTTTTCGTTTCTCAAGCTTGTCCACATGTTTGGGCTTCATCTCTTAGAGGTAGACCTTTGTATGTTTGGGTTAATGTATTATAATGCTGCTTTTAGCACAATATAGATGATTAATCTTGTCAAGATTGATGTCCTTTACATTTAATGTTGATGATGCTTGTTTTTTTTCTATCCCACACCAGTATTTTATAGTTATTTTTCTTTTTCATTAATTCCCCCCTTTTTCATTACTGATGATTTTTCCACCCCAATATTAAATTTATATTCAGACATACAATTTAGTTCACCATCTCTTAATCTAGTACCTGGTTGTGAATTGTTTTCCAACCTCATACCAGCTGCCATCTCTGTTTCTGGCAGCAATCACCATGTGCACCAGTCAGCCCCACAGGACAGTGATGGTTGAACTGAGGATCGAGTGCCTTTTCAATTTGTTTGAAAGCACTATCGTCCCTGGTCTTTCTCCAGCCTGCTTTTAATAATAGGCATTTTCTTTAATTTTCTACATATCACTGACCTGTGAAAGAATACTCATTACTGAGGTTATCATCAATTTGTTTTTTCAGGTATCCTTTGCAAGGATATATTAAAGGTCCTATTTGTGGTTATGACTTTATAAACTACTGAGTTTGTTTTGTTTACTCCCTTCTCTATTGAGATATTCATACATATTTTTAGTGCTACTGTGCCACCCTTCTCTTGTGTGACCCTATTGTACTGAGAATACCCTCTTTACTTTTGGCTTTTCTTCCATTCTAGATTCTCCTCAATAGTATAGATGTATTCTTAAATCTCGGTTCAATCCATAAATCTTGTCACAATCTCCAACCAGCCTACCTTTCGCTATTGATCTGTTTTGAATCCTTCCAATAAAGGTAATTTTGGTTTCCTAGCTCTGTTCAATATTTTTGTCTTGATGATGACCTTGAAAAGAGTTTTCAGAGTCAAAATGTCATGTACCTCCTCATGAAAAGACTGGCTCAGGCTAGTTTGGTGCCAAATATTGTTTTGTGCACTGTAGGAAAGTACCATCTTGCCTGGTATGTTATCCCCATTTTTACTTATATGTATGTTTGTTTTTGCCTGTGTCACTGGGATCCTGCTAGCCAGGACCCCAGTGCTCATAAAGTGTGCCCTGTATGTGTTCCCTGTCTGGTGCCTAACAGTATCACTGAGGCTCTGCTAATCAGAACCTCAGTGTTTATGCTCCCTCTGCTTTTAAAATTGTCACTGCAGGCTAGTGACTAATTTTACCAATTCTTATTGGCATACTGGAACACCCTTATAATTCCCTAGTGTATGGTACCTAGGTACCCAGGGTATTGGGGTTCCAGGAGATCCCTATGGGCTGCAGCATTTCTTTTGCCACCCATAGGGAGCTCAGACAATTCTTACACAGGACTGCCACTGCAGCCTGAGTGAAATAACGTCCACGTTATTTCACAGCCATTTTACACTGTACTTAAATAACTTATAAGTCACCTATATGTCTAACCCTCACTCAGTGAAGATTAGGTGCAAAGTTACTTAGTGTGAGGGCATCATACCCACATTGTTCAGGGCAAATTCCCCGGACTTTGTGAGTGCGGGGACACCATTACACGTGTGCACTACATATAGGTAAATACCTATATGTAGCATTACCATGGTAACTACGAACATGGCCATGTAACATGTCCAGGATCATGGAATTGTCACCCCAATACCATTCTGGTATTGGGGGGACAATTCCATGCATCAGCTGGGCTCCAGCATAGAGCCCGGGTACTGCCGAACTAACTTTCTGGGGTTTTCTCTGCAGCTACCGCTGCTGCCAACCCTCAGACAGGTTTCTGACCCCCTGGGGCCTGGGCAGCCCAGTCACAGGAAGGCAGAACAAAGGATTTCCTCTGAGAGAGGGTGTCACACCCTATCCCTTTGGAAATAGGTGTGAAGGGCCGGAGAGGAGTAGCCTCTCCTGGCCTCTGGAAATGCTTTGAAGGGCACAGATGGTGCCCTCCTTGCATACGCCAGTCTACACCGGTTCAGGGATACCCCCAGCCCTGCTCTGGCACGAAACTGGACAAAGAAAAAAGGGGAGTGACCATTCCCCTGACCAGCACCTCCCAAGAGGAGGTGCCCAGAGCTCCTCCAGTGTATCCCAGACCTCTGCCATCTTGGATGCAAAGGTGTGAGGGCACAATGGACACCTCTGAGTGGCCAGTTCCACCAGGTGACGTCAGAGACCCCTCCTGATAGGAGCTTTCTTTTCTCTGTAGCCAATCCTCCTCTGATGGCTATTTAGGGTCTCTCCTGTGGGTATCTCATCAGATAACGAATGCAAGAGCTCACCAGAGTTCCTCTGCACTTCCCTCTTTGACTTCTGCCAAGGATCGACCGCTGACTGCTCCAGGATGCCTGCAAAACCGCAACAAAGTAGCAAGAAGACTACCAGCAATCCTGCCAGCTTTCTCGACTGTTTCCTGGTGGTGCATGCTCTGAGGGCTGTCTGCCTTCACCCCGCACTGGAAGCCAAGAAGAAAGCTCAGGAATGGTGCTCAGTTATTGGTCTCATCTCCCTTAAGGGAGCCAATGCCAATACCATACTGTAGAACTACATTTCCCTCAGAATGTACATTGTCTGCAGACCAGACAGTGCACATTCAGAGGGTACTGGGCCTGTACTGTTATTGCATTGGCTGTGCAGGAGAACCCCTGTGACTTTCTGCACTGTGGTCACCAGCTTTTCCATTCCGGGGCCCCCGCCATGGAAGGCTTGCAGAAACAGGAGTTGTGATCCGCACAGCGATGCTGAGTTCAGCTCTGCCATGGCTGACTATGAGTCTGACCATCGTCAGCCTGTCAGGAACCTTGTTCCCGTCAGAGACAGTGGTCCCCTGGTGCTCCGACTGCCAGGTTTGTCATGTGGTGGTCGGACCATCTGGAGTGCAGCGGTCCGACTGTCACCACAAGTCTGGGGTCCTTGGACCGGCAGACTCATAATGAGGCCCTTAGTCTTTTTTACTTCAGAATTCCACAAGACAAAAGGGTGTTATCTCACACTCATTCTATTATTTTAGACTGTACTGATACCTCTTTTTCTTTCTAGAGACTGTAGGTGTTCACACAACTTGCATGTTCTCTCACATTCCACACAGACTCCAAAACCTTATTAGCCAAAGGTTCTCTGTATTGATTTACTTGAAATCATTCATTGTCAGGACATACTTGTATGCAGGTTTGCCTGCACTCAAACACCTTCAAATCATTCCAAGGATGCCTTGTTCATAAATTCTCCTTTACATTTTCCAAGGCGCCAAGTGCTACCATCTAAACTTCAAACTTTTTCTCAGTCTTGTACAGCAGCGCAACTGTTTTGTCTTTTTCCAGAAAATGTTACCTCATCTCATCTCTGCATTCTACCAAGAGGCCTTCTACAACATTATATTCCAGAAGTATATTCTTGTGCAGCTGCTTCCGATCTGCAACCACATCTACTAAATCTCAGTAAATATATGCATGCTCCATCTTGAAATGGAACCAGTTTGGTAATATTTCTGGATTTTCAGAACTTTATCTGAGTTGCGTCACCATCCACATCATTAGGTAAACATTGACGTATTGCTATTCATATAAAGGTACTATTAGATTACTCTAACTATCTTAGTGGGTTTCTCTAATAAATGAACTTCATTGCTGTAGGAATAAACTTGTCTCCTCTCATTACTATAGAATCCTCCAAGGATACCTTCTCTTGGACCTGCCACTGTGCTTGTAAGTCAGGAACCAATACCATTTCAAATGGGTGAGTCAATGGGCATGTTACTGTGTCAACTGACAGTAATTGAGTTCTGAAACATTGTGGTGAGTGTGTATTGTGTTCCCAGACCCAACTTGTTTTGGATGCACATAACTAGGTGAGGTGTCATGACAGTCATCCCCAGGCATCTCTTACCAAAATATGTTATCAATGTGTGATCACATGTGATTGCATGACAGCAGGAGTGGAGAATGCATGTTGTATGTGTTATATCTTACTATGGCCCTCAGCTCAGCACATAGGCACCATATGCCAATTGGCTGTTGTCTACATGATGTACTATTATCGGACAAGGTGTTTCATGTTGCTCTGTATGTTCGGCCTGCAGAGACCAGGGACTATCTGATGTTTCTCTCAGTATCAGTTGTAATCTTGGCTGGTATTGAATCCATTTGGCCATGCAAGTGTGGCACTGTGCCCACACCCTGTATCTATATAATATTTCATAGCCAGCTTGAAGTATCATAACTGTGCATACAAGTCCTATGGTCCTGATGCAGTATTGTCCCAGTGGAAATGAAGTGGATATGAAGGGAAATGTTTTAGAGTTTGGTCCAGGCTTCTCACCGATGCTGAAGAGTGATACTCAACTATAGAAAAAGAAGTGCTAGCATGTATCTGGAGAGCACTGCACTTTAAAATGTATATTTTGTATATTTTGAGAAATCACTTACTGTCAAGGCATTGTACTACTGTCAGTGAACTCACTTATGAAGTTTACCCACCTGGGAGGCACAATAATACAGGTCATGGTACATCCTGTGATGTGGCAACACCCCAAGATCCATCTTGAGCAGCTATGCCAAGATGAAATAGTGTGGACAGGATGGACAGCTCAAAATGTTTGTCAAGAATATCTAAGACAGAGCTAAGACCCCAATATGTGTCATCTGATTGGCATTGGCAGCAGTCAAATCCACAATTCACTGACAACAAGATGACAACTATTACATATCATCCAAGGTTCTGCCACTGGCTGCATTACAGACATCTAGGTTTCAAGATGACCCAATCAACATCCTGCCCAGCCACTGTTTTTCATGCATTGCTGGCAATATATGGCCATCCCTCCAACAGCCAAAAAATCCAGTCTGACGCTAGTTTACTGAACTGGAATTGGTATGCAACTCCAATGTCAGGGCAAATCAGCAAATTCAAAGTGAACATGGCTCTAGCTCAATGTCATGGACAATTATTTAACAATACAACCTGAAAGATTGTCTCTCTCATATGAACAGGTCGAGCAACCACTGCAAATACCGAATCCACTAAAGAGACTGCCACTACCCCAATGGATGAAGCCCTCTGTGAGGACACCACTCCTAGACCGGTGGACATTGAGGATGGTTCTGGCACATCCGACCAACCTCGTCAGATTACACTTGTCAGCCTCAGCCTGACCACATTGCCTCCTCCGAGCCCCATTGCCTCTACATTTCAGGCTGCCAATTGGCCCCAAGCCTGTGTCCTGAGAACAGTCCCAAACATCTTGTGGCCCCCAGTCCAGGTTCCTTAGTCACAGCCAGCCAATTCCCACAATGAAGGCCCTGGAATCAGTAGAAGGGGGCCGCCTGCATCAAGGGCCACCAATGTGGGTGTAGGGTGCGTGGGAGGAATGTTGTAGACTAGTGGCAAGAGGCTGCTGGTGATGCCCCTGGCCAGGACACTATGAGCCAAGTCTTAGGAGCCTACTAACATTCCCATTAGGAAATGCGTGAACAGTGGGAGGTCCACAATACCAACATGGCCTCCCTAACAGGGGTGCTGAGAGACATCACCACTACCATAAGCTGGGATCGACAAAAACACTCCACCCCTTTCTTTGGCTCGTCTACCCCAGGCCCTTCATTAGGGCCAGCCACTGGAAGAGAGGCCCTAAGCACTTTCCATTTCTAATGCAAGTAGGACACTGTACTTTGTACTTCAAATGTCATGGCCTCTATTCCATTCAGTACATATACCATGGCTGTTTCCCTCAACTTACTTCTTGTTTTACAGTACAACTATTATTTTATGTATTTACGTAAATAAACACACCTATCACTAAAACACTGCCTACTACTTCTTCTTTTAACTTTCTGAAATGTTTAGTGGTAATCATATGTGACGCACATGAGTAAGACATAAGAAGGTAATGGAAGGAGGGACATGTCTCAGGTAGTGTCATGCTGAGGATGACCAACAACACAATGTCACAAGTGTGTGGTCACACTAAATATTTTGTTGCATTGTACTGCACATTGGCTGTTAAAATGTCTTCACAGTCATAATCAAAAAGGTCTGAGACATATTGATTCAGGACAGAGATTCCAACTGCACTGCCCCCCAGACCACACAAGGAAGGGCTTTGTCAGACCTTGCCCCATACATTAGGCTAACAGAGTAGTTGATGTCCTCACCAACCTCAGCCTTTTCACCTAAACAGGTCTGCCAATTTAACCTATGCCATGGCACAGACAAAGGGCATTACAACATTCCCTGATGGTAAGTCCTTCCCATAACAATGAGAAAGCATTTGGTGGAATGTCACAAACCTGTGTCAGTGTTGTGGCACAAACACACTGGCCTGCAATGAGGAAACACATTGACAGTCACAAAAAAATCTTACATGATTAATGTCAACACAGTGTGAAGGTAAAATGCATGGATTGCACAGGATGGCATGTGTCAAGGCCACATGATCACATACATAAGACCATTTGACCAACACACCACAGCAAACAAGGGTATTGTGTATTACAGAATCCTACACGCCCACTGTCCAGGCTGCTTGGGCACAGGGCTCATAATCCCCAAATCTGTGACCAACATTACCTGGATCAATCCATGTCCACTTCACATGTCATACCATCAACAGCCACCTGCCAATGACACAGCTTTGAAATGTCCTTCTCCTCCTATGATGTGGGCAGCAGGGGAGAAGGTGGGTGACCACTGCCAGTCTTCAGGCCCACAAGCTGGTGCCTGGATGCTATGGAATGGACCTTCCCCCTGAGGTCATTCCACCTCTACCTGATATCATCCCTTGAGCGCCAAACTCGTAATGACGCCCTATGTGTTTCCATAACAACATGAGGTTACTCTATAAAATGCATGTTTGTGTCCAGTGCTGCATCTAATCCACCACAGTCTGATTTAGCCATTAGAGCTAGTGGTAAATCCTGATGTAAAAAACAAAGCTTGATTTACAGAAGGGGGTAATACAGGGTCTTCCAAACTCAGTGGAATCCCATATGCACCTCTGCTGGCCAGAGCGCTGTACTGAGCCTACATTAGGAGTCAGATGGAGTGGAATTACCAAATGGAATTCCCCTCCACCTGGGTATAAGTGGGCCAGGGTTCCAGGGCCCTATATTCCTTGGTAGTGGAAAACCGGACCCAGTTCTACTCGGTGGTACTTCCACCCAGTTAAATTGCATGAGGCTTGGCTGCAACAGCTGCCAAATCTCTTTTTCCATTTTGTTTTTTTTGTCAGAAGAGAGCAACCAATGCTCCCTCTGCCGCAACATTGCTTCTGGTCCATTCCCATCCGTCTCTCCTCCCCACACTCTTGTGCCTACAAACCTTCCACACACAGAATCACATACATACATATACCATTTGCCTCTAGCAGGTGGTAAATATATGAGGCTGTCTTCATGAAATTGGAAATTTCCTGTGGTTTGAAGACTGGTAAATAAAGGCATATCTGATTATTCCCCATTACACGGGGTTCAACTTGTAAAAGTACAGACATTTTTGCTGTGCTACTGCAGAATAACGTTAATTCCGCATGCAGAGTTTGAACCCTTACAGTAAGGTGGTACTTGAAACCAGTGATTTAGTGTTCTTTGGGTGGTTCCAAATCAGATGACTAATATTACAAGAAGATTTGATCTTATTGTGCCTGCTACTTGTCCAACCACCACCCGTTAAAATGCTGCAAGAATTTAGCATAAGAGTAATAAAATGCCAATCTCTAGATATGCTTGCTCCCCGGCCTTGCAAAGACTTCTGTAACAATTCCCTAGGCAAACTCAGTCCATTGGAAAGGAATTACTTTGCTACAAATTTGTTTTCCCTTTTTGCCCAAATTTTCGGCAAATATTGAACCATCACTCTAGTAGTTGCATCTGAAACACCTTTTAATGTCAGTTTCTTGTCCTTCCCTTTGTCGTATACGCCCGAAAAGGTCAGGGGTGCTGGCGTTTGGTGTGGTCAGAAAGATGCTAAATATGGTTGGATTTTAAACCACTGGAACTGTTGCTGTGTCTGGAGTACGAAGCCCACCACATTGGCCGACCCAAATTATCCTACACAAATTGCAATTATGTCCCCTTCTTAGATTTTTATGTCCAAGAAAGAGATTCTTCATACGGTTCTAAATCTGGAACACTGCTTTTCCTTGGTGCATTGTGAATCTGAGTGGAATGATTAGCTTACGACCTTCAGTGATGAATGCTGAACGATGACTCACACATTTTCAGCTATTCCAAATGCAGACGTCCTCTCTACTGTAACTGCGAAATAAAATGTACACATCAGAATGTTTCTCCGGAGTATTGATACTTGTTTATAATACGTTACCTATATAGACAGCAGATTAACTACATGATTATAGTCGTTCTTATAAAAATACAAAATGTAGAAAATGTAAGTTAAGGTTGCCTTGCACAAATAACTTCTTACTAGCAGATATATTCTCTAAGTAGATTCTCCATGCTGTGAGCAAAGAATGACATGATATCATTTGGCAACCACATTAATAACCCTGCGTTTTTGTGACGCACAGCACCTCTGCTATTTGCTGATGAACATTTCCTATTCTAGCTCGCCAGATGGTGTACATTCAGCAGATGCATGACTTCCATTGCACCCAGCAGACTGTCTAAATAAAGCAAATTAACAGAAACAATAGCAACTTTCATAATCTTCCGACTGTTCTTAATAAGAAGCAAATCATTAAATTGCAAATAAATGAAAACGTAGCCTTTGGGTCTTAAACTGAGGAAACGTCCAAAAATAACAACAAGCTAAGACAGAACGATCATCACCATTATATTTCATTAAAATGTCAAGAGTGCCTCCCGCTGTTTTCTTCACATAACATATGGGCATTCGTCTTTCTTCACTATATTAATTTTAGCTTTCTTTGTCTGCTAGTGCATCTTTTGCTCAATTGCCTGCACAGCGACATTATTAGCAGATGAACGCTACATTATCAATGCTAAGAGGCACCATTGGAGGGTAAGACAATGTCATGAGCTGCAAGATTTAAAAATCTCACGATTAGAGTATGAAGTGCAAAGTTTAGAAACATGTATGTAGGTCAACAGCAGTTAAATAGCAGATTTATAGGGTCAGGCCCGCTAAACCTGACCAACATCTTTACTGAGCTCAGCTTCTGACAGGCCAATTCAGAAAAGCATTTACGTGTAAGAGTAATAGTACTACAGAAGTACCATTTACATTTTCTTACTTTTAAAAAAATTGCCCCAAAACATTAATCTCCATATTAGTAGATGGGCACAGTATTTTTATTTGAATTAATTATATGTAAATATTCCCTGAATATAGCTTTTGTATTCCCATTTTAGATGTTTTAGGCCAATTCACAAACGAGTATGTAAACAAGTACTACAGTATTACATTGTGCATAGGCACCCATGTTTGTAAACTATTCTGTTTGCTTACAGTAGCATGACGATTGTCTTGTTTTATTTCATTTAAGAAGCTCATTATTATGCTTCAATATCAGGATAATGAGGCTATTCATTCTAATAGATAAATTGCGGACCTGTTTTTGAATGCCCGGTAGTGCACGCAACTATTTAATGCGACCCTGGACACATCACTACACATCGTTAACTTCTAGAGGAAATTCAGTTTTCTGTGTGTTGTGTAAGAAAATAAATGTGCTCATTCATACACTGATATAGTTACACTTTCTCTTTCTGGAATCACTAGACCAATGGGCCTCTGCTGTCCACGCTTTTACATTCGTACTTTAGGAAGATTATGAACTGGCCATAACTTGAGCAACATTTCTCCAAAAACAATGATTAGGTTAATACTCTTTAAGTAAAGGCAAACAAGTTACTCTTAGATCATCAAATATGTAAGTGAGCACTTACTGTATCCTGATCATCATGACAAATATGTATTTTTTATTCATTTTTAATATTTCTATAATACATTCATGCGACCAAAAGACAATACAGAGTGCCCTGTGAAATATGAGAAGTGGGGGAGATATTGCATGTTGATCAAAAGGCATTATTGGCTGAGAGTTGGTTTTCAGTTCGTTATGGAAAGATATGATGTTTTCGTAACGAGGATGCAGTGGACCAAAGTTAATAGCCTTGTTAGTGCAGAGACCTGACACTAAACCATTTAAATCTTTATGTCAATAGTCGGAGATGGTACTAAAAAACGAGTTGCCTGATGTGGCAATATGGAATAAACATTACTGAAGCTACTGTGTGAGGTGGCATGAGCTATGATGAGGGAAATTAGCAGTAGTGAGTGTGTCATGCAGGAGTCATACAAGAGTGACAATGTCTTAAACCTTTGTTTTTTTGCTATCCTTAGGACTCTGCACACTTTATCACTGCTAACCAGTGCTGAAGTGCTTGTGATTTATCCTTAAAATATGTTAGATTGGATTATACCTTTTTGGAACATTTAATTTACTTGTAAGCCCCTAGTAAAGTGGTACTGCCTGTGCCCAGGGCCTGTAAATTTAATACTACTATTGTGCTTGCAGCACTGATTGTGCCTCCCACTTAAGTAGCACATTAAACATGTCTCAGGCCCGCCAATTGTGTGCAGTTTTAAACTGCCATTTCGACCTGCCAAAATAAATCTTTTTGCCAGACCCAAACCTTCCTTTTTAATTCCTATGTCACCTAAGGTAGGTCCTGGACAGCCCTAGGGGCAGGGTGCAGTGTATTTAAAAATATTTAATAACGTTGACATGTATTTTTGAAGTTCACTTGTCTTAGTAGTGAAAAGCTAAGACCTACCTCCCCATAGGATAACATAAGTGTTACCATATTACATTTTGAAAGTGTAATTTCCAAATGGGACTAAGTGTTAATTTCATGTTTGGTGTCTCTGAAATGGTAATCTAAAATCCTAACTTATGGTAAAGTTGGATTTTACATTTTGCAAATGCCAGTTTTAGAAAGTTATATAGTAAAAGCTACAGGAGTAACCCATATACCCTTTTGGGACCAGAGTATATTTTGCAATGAAAAACAATGTTCCAAAGAGATTCACTTGAATACAAAATTACATAAGATGCAGTGTTATAAATAATAATAAAAAAATATATCAACAAAAGTAGACATCAAGCTGTATTAATTCAGTCTGAATATATCAATGCAAATGAGGCAGCATTACTATAAGAGTACTTAATAAAGTGCAAGTGTAAAAAAGTGCTTGTGATATATAGAAAATGGTGCAAGGTGACACACAAAAAGGTAAATAATAGAGGTGAAAATAGAATACATCAAAGTTATTGTGTATCAATCAATTAAATACCCTTTTAGAATGTCAAAACAGAATAGTTATCCATTTTTCTGCCAGTATGTGTCAACAGTGTTGTGCCCATTCTTAATTTAAGATCATCATTAGAGAGTGCAGGTTTCCATTGTAATTAAATTGGACCAAGAAGTCTTCAATGAGGAGCAACAAACTTGAAATTAATACAACAAAAACCAAGACAATGACCATTAGGAGTTGGCCTGGGTCACAACTCAAACTCAAGCTGAACGTTTGTTGACTTACAGGAGGTTAACAAAAACAAGTATCTGGGAGTGTATTTGGATAGTAAATTTAGCTTTCAAGCTCACAAACATTACATCGCCACCTCAATCACAACGCTGTACTCCGCATTGCAGCCTTGCAGGTCCTCGGCACCAATACAAAGTCCCAACTCTGAGCCACATTCCTGCACTGGACTTCACACTACAAGTCCCATCAACAGGATCCTCGATAAAAATACAGGCTATTGCATCGCAGCCTCGCAGACGTAGCTTTGACATGGAACCTTGGGATGCTTCACAATCCGGGATTTAAGTACTTTGTTCAGCGGTCCTAGCTGGGTCCCTCTAACCAGTCTGCACTCCATCATGGTCAGCCTGAACTTGTGACTTTGTCCCAATGTTGTGTGACCAGATATCAACAATTGGCATTTCGTGCATTTTGGTGCTATTTTCACTGAGATCTTTAAAGTCATATTTTTGTTGTTTTGATCTTGTTATATTTATTAAAGAAAGTTTTAGTTTTGTAACTTGGCACCAAATAATTTTTGTGTGGTGTTTTCACTTTATTTCTCTTTGAAGTGCTGCACAAATACTTTACATATGACCTCTAAGTTAAGTTAGACTTCTCTGTACAAAGCTACCAGGGAGTTAAGCACAGTTTTCTTTAGGCTTGGATTGTGCCTCACCCTGACAAGGGTGAGAAGATTGGAGAAAAATGTGAATTAGAATCAACTATTGAACTGGTGGGGCTATTTATTTAATAGGGATCCAGGTATATGCAAAAAGGCATTTTCAAATGTACAAAGGCCAAATTGCAATTCTGTAACCTGTTACCGAGTAGCAATTTGGGTTTGTGATTTGGTATTAAGAGGGGATGTGTTTAGGGTGTCCCTTCCTAATAATGAATCGCAGTAGTATTTATGAATGCTTTGTGACTGAAATGCAGTTGCTAAACATTCACAATTTACCATCAACTTCAAGTTGGTTGTAAACTATTCACAAATGGGAAGGGCCCCATAGGAACTCCTTCCCCTTTGTGAATGTTTGTCCCACGAACCACTGCCCACTCTTAAAAAACTGAAAAGAATACTTCATTTTTTTTAAACATATCCCATTTTCCTTTGAGAAAAATGGTCTGCTTTATGAAAAAAGAGATTGCCTTATTCAATCGCAATTACAGACATGATGCTCTGCTGATACCAGCAGGCCATCGTCCCTGTGGTTTTAGCGATTCCCAATGGGTCGCAAACCGAGACCCACCTCATTTATATTCATGAGGTAGGTCTATTTGAGACCAACTCTAAATCATAAAATGTGTCAAATACACATGTTTACATTAGTGTTTGTGCTTACCAAATAGTGAATCGCAAAAAATCACTACTTGCTAATCAAAAACTATTACCTACCCACACCTGGCCCTAAATGCATTATTGGTTAATTGTCAAAAGTTATGTGCGATGTCACAGTTCTTGAACAATTTATGTTTGACCTGTGACAAAGGCGAAGTAAACCCAAGTTAGTTAATGTGAAAAGCATATAATAAAGCCAAAAGGCACTTAAAGGTGAATTAATGTTACCTTGTTTTCAAGTCCAAGAACAAGTATTTTGTTGCATGAAATATTGCAGATTAGATCAAGAAGCCAATTATTTTGATTGCAAGGGTTTTCACTGTGATAATACTTGTTAGTCCTTATTAGTTGGAAGACCACTTTGTTTTGCCTAATGTAATTTTGTACACTATGGGGCGTATTTATAAGCCTCTAGCGCAACCTTGCACCACATTAGCATAATTTTTTTAACGCTAATGTGGTCCAACGAGGGCAAAATCCTCATGCCATATTTAGAAAGTGGAGCAATGTATGCATTGCACCACTTTGTAACCCTTTGAGCTACATTATGCCTGCGCAAGGCATAAAGAATGCAAAGGGGCATTCCCCCGTTAGGGGGACCAAAAAATGGTGCAAGGAAATCTAACAGATTTTCTTGCATCATTTTTTACGGTACTTTTAACACCTGCTTAGAGCAGGCTTTAAAAGGGGGCTTCCATTATTAATTTTGGGCACCTACTTACTCTGCAGGAGTAGCACCAATATTTTTATGCTACTCCTGCAGAATACATCAATAGTGTCAATAAAAATTACGCTATTGCCCCCTACCCTGCACCATGGTGCATCGTATTTTTGATATGGCACACACATGGTGGTGGTAGGGGGATGCTAAGGGATGCAAGGACACTAGGTGCAGCAGCACTTTACTTAAAAAATATGCCTCTATATGTTTTAGTGGTTGCGTCATAAAAAACCTATTCCCAATACAGGATGACTGAGTCATTTATGGTGACAAAGCAGTAACAAAGGCTATAAGCATAATTAGTGCATAGAACAAAGGCAGTAGGCCTAACTTATTATACAGGAAAACATAGGTTAAAATGAATAGCTCTTAAAAGGTGGATCACTATTGTACTGTGTTAAAAGTTGCAGCCAGATGTTTTATTACATGAAATCTCACAAATTGCTTTAGTGGAAAAGGGTTTAGAATTGGTTACTACTTTCACTATGAGAATCCCTGGTAGGCACTCTTAGGAGGGATTGTGTATTGTTTAGCTAACTATCATTATAATCTTATTTGTCATTTTATAATTGTAAGTCTGATAGTTATCTTGTGAGGTAGCCTGGCTCAATACAATACAGTAGGCTTCAGAGATGGTGTTTAAAATGGGGTTTCTGGTTGGCTAGGGTATGCACCTACGCCAAGCAGAACCCACCCTCTCTCGTCAGGATGAAGAAGTTACACACTCATGATAACCTTGCCAGGAAACAACCCTAATCCAAATGATATTACAGTAATTTACATCTCTAAAGTATCATAGTAACTGCATGATAAGTATAACAAAGCAACACAGCATAGATACAGTCTATATTTGGGCGTGGAAAAATGTTGGTCATTTCTTTTTGATGACATGAAAAATGTGTTTTTCTGAAGTGGATAGAATGCCACAAATTACAGAACAGCCCTGGGAATCTTAAATATTTACACTACAAACTGTCATGATTTACTAGTTGCCCTAGCACATACCATAATAAGAAATGTATTGCTAGTTCAGAGGGTGATGTAAAACAGAGAATTTAAAAACAATAGTAATATCCACAATTTTTAATTGCTATAGATGGCCTGTTGAAAAGGTACTATGCTATTGGCTTGAAACTTTTTGTTAACAATTTGATTTTTGAACATTTGCAACGAACTTTCACTGATGCAAACCAAAGGTTGATGGTTTTATTAAACACCTACTTTTCATGTATTCACAGTAATGAAACATTGCAACAACATATTTAGAATGTGTTTGTTTTTTAGTTCACATTTTCATTTAATTAGAAGAGTATCTATTGCACTGCTGAATGTACTTATTTTACAAACCCTAAAGTGTAATGTCACAGTCCCATTGGAAGTTGCAGGAAGTAAACAGTGCTCACCAATACACTGTTTATCTTCTGTTTCTAGAGTGACAACTGGTGTCCTTTGAAAGGAGTGAGGTGTAATACCTGCCTGGAACTGTAGTGAGCCTGTGAAGGGAGTGAGCGTGGGGTAGTAACGAAGGGTTCATGGGGCATGTCTTGAAAAATTGAGGTCAATTAGTGCAGTTTACATACATTTGCTACAACCCATAGTCTACAACAGGATGCTTTTTTAAATACTCATGTCCTTTTATGGTGTGTAAAGCCAATAAAACAAGATGCGCCTCATGAGGTCGACACAATTGTTTTTCAAAATATGCTGTGGGTGTTCCCATGACAAAACGTCCCTCAGGGTCAGGGACAGCATTTTGTCATGACTTATGTGCTTCCTTACACAATACGGTATATATATATACCAGTGTAGGAATTCTACAATTAGTGTTGTGGATATGCCATGTGTGACCCATATGCCTAAATGCCCCCTAGTGTATCAAGACCATGGTCACGGTGGTTCCACCTCTCATATACCATGGTTGTCCACCCTTATGCCAAAATGTACCTCAAATGGTCCATGACGAACATTTTGCCAAAGGTGTCCCCTCTGCCAAGAATTTCCTCTGGTATGCCAGTGTCACCACTTTTCCACAGGTGTCTTTTTGCCAAGAATCACCTTCATTATAGTAGCACCAGCATTTATTCATGGATGTCCCATTTGCTAATTGTTACATATAGTATGCCAGTGCCAGTATTTTGTTACAGGTGCCTGAAATATTTAAAAAATGCCTCCAGTATGTTAATAACAGACTTTTGCCATGGGTTCCTATATCAGCCAAAATATACTTTCAGAATGTTAGGGCCAGTGGCATAATCAGCAGCCTAACACCTCATTCTCATGCATGCTCTCCTTCACTCACACGCATTCTCCCTCACTCACATTCACTCATTGATTTTCACTCGCTTGCACTCACTCATTTGCACTCACTCTTACTCTCACTCATAGATGAATTCACACTCCCTCCTTTGTACTTTAATTCTGTTATACTTTTGCACTCATTGACACTCACTCCACTAATTATTACTTTCACTTATTCTCACTTATTCTCACTCAAGCGTATTCACCTATCCTTGCTCACTCACTGCCAGACACTCTCACTCATTTTCACTCATTCACATTCACACTTTCTCTCTTGCAGTCACGCTTTCTTCCACTCATTAAATATCATTCACTCTGGTTCACTCACACTTACTTACTGGCACTCATTCTCACTCACTGTCACATATAAACAGACAACCATGCTCAAACGTACATACCCACTCTCTCACACAAACGCCCTCTCACCAATACATGCACATGTAAATGCACACAGAAATATATATACATTTAAAAATATGTACTTACCTCAACTGTCAGCAAATGTCCTGTTGGAGTTCCTAGTGGTCTACTTTTTATTACATCAGTAATGAGTAATTGACAATTATTTACTATAACTGCAATAGAAAATAAGCACCGATAAGGACGAGCCACTCCTGTGTCCTTGGCACTAATGTTGCCACGTCTAAGTCGAGGGAGTGAAAAGGCAGTGCCAGGAGACACAAAGGTCAGGCCAGGGTTTGCAGCTGTGACCTCTGGAATCCCCTAAATGACATTGATGATAGTCCTCAGTCAGATTATGCACTGGTTAAGGGCTGTAGTAGCTAGACTTTATTTTGTATGTAATGCATATGTTAAATAAATTAGGCAATTAGTGGTGAGCTGTAATTACACTGTAGATAGGTATTTTGTTACAATTTACTGTAGAAAGATTTTTGTCTCTTCCTTGGTCACAGCTTTCCAGATCTAATTTGGGAAATAGTATTTTCCATTTTTGTTGCCTACTGGAATATACATATGCGCATATTTGTGTACACAATTAAATGCATTTCTTTGTCTATAAGCAAAATTATTTTCCTCTTCACAAAAATCCTTACCAATATCTGCCATCAGTTTTGGTTAGGTTTTTCCTTTCTTTTCCCACTCTAGAAAGGATTTCACATTGCACAGAAAAAGACCAGATATGTTGCTCTGCTTTTCCAGAAAACATCAAGATTGTGTTCAAACAATTCGTCTTGTGTGCATGGCTTGGAAGCTGGCGGGACCACACAGCATAATGTACTATATGAGAGAGGCAATGATTCCGAAAACATGTTTTGAAAGGGTGTAATGTGTCCTAAAGAGAAATGTGGATGTTTACTTTGTACAGCCTCCTGTCTCTAATCGCTTCAAAGACCATGATACGCAGCTCAAAACTTTAGCTTCAACCTTACCAACACAGCCATGACATGGTAGACTAATGCAAGGAGGGTGCATTAACTGTTTATCAAATCTCAACATACAATAAGAGTGGTGGTTGGTGAATTTTTTAAAGCAGTAAGCACGTAAAAGTTAAATAGTTTTATACCGGACAGATATGCTTACATTTGTTTTGAGAGGTGAGGTCACCTGAGCACATTCTAGTCATATAGAATATGCATACAGTGTGCATCTATCACCTCACAATACACATTTAATTTTGAAGCTTATTGGGAGTACTGTTGTAAATAAATATAAATAAACATAATCTTACATTGACTATCTGATCCTCCCGCCTTGAGCTGCCTGGCAAAAATGCGCATGCCGGGCAATAGCAGTCCAGCTAATCCAAGCAATACTCTCATGCTGTTTATAATACTAAACCACATAACAGTAGTGCCTGAAATGGCTGGGTCAGGAAAACAAAATGATCCTTTGGAGAGGGATGGGGCGTTGTGTCTGCTCTTCCATCTTTCAGGTAGAATTGATTGAGGAAGCCTGAATGGCGCAAGTCAGGCTGGTCACAGCAAAAACATTGACTAAGAACCGAATTAATTCCGGTATGGATTTTATCTGGGGTATACTGGCTAGTAGTGCAGCGGCAACGCTGCAATGGATGAGCCTCCCTGAGAGATAATCCTTGTGTACATCATTAAAAAATGTTCAAGCAGATGGTCAGTCAAGCTGTGCCCTAGCCATTTTAACACCTTGGCTATATGTATGCATAGACACAGACAATTAGATGGTTTCATATAAAACCACCACACAAAATGAGGAAAACTAATTTATGGTCAAGAATGTTCTCTTTCGACACATTTAAGGCAATGACTTAAAGTAGAAAGGTTCCTTAACACAATAGGTATAGGATATAACATTTAATCAGATCATCCTGATAATTATAAAACCATTTTACTTATCCCAAGCTGCAGTCGGCAGAGACTGAAGTTTCTGAAATACTTTACTATGATCATTTTGTGGTTGCCGATGGTATTTGTTTTAATCATTGTCTCTCTGTTAATCGAGCTGACAATCTAAGATACCATTATCCCACAGTGATTTCAACATCTAATGAATTGCATTTGCAACACAATATTTTCTTTAAATCCTTGTATATCACTGATTGTAATTTGAAAGACATCTTATAGTGTCTTCATGTAACTGAAATAAAAATAATTACATTAAATTAAAGTAAATAAAATTAGTCTTTAGCAGTAATGACTTTAAGCCGTCAGAATGCATTTGAATTAAAAAAAAAGGATTTGTCTACCTGGCTTAACAGCTCTAGTGTGGTAGGAAATTAATTAGCATTATATAAATCTGAGCTTCTTTCAAAGCACGCACAGATGGGATAACAAAACAAGAAAGATAAGAAGATCTGAAACCTTCTTTTTAACTTATTAATTAAATATGTTATTTAGTATTGTGAGGACATGAACTAAAACAAGATTATGTATTGAAGAAGAAAGCATTTCCATCTAACATACGTATTAGGAAGTTATGTGACAACATTATTGTGCTAGAAGTTAACTTCTTTTCACAGCAAGGAAAGTTAAAGCAGGAGGGCTATAATCCCAGGGCTGAACGAAACATCCCTTTGTTACTTCTCAGACGAGCCATCAGCCTTTCTAGTTAAAAACGTTTGGCGCTCAGTTCTTTGTTTAATTTCTGTTTTTTTCCAAAACTGAAGTTATTTTTTGTGAATAACAATTCCAATTATTAATGTGGTCAAAGTGCTCATTGCCAAGTATTAGGACAAACATTTTTCTACAGCAACCATGTACAATGTGAAATAGCAGTGAGATTACAATCATAGGGCCAGATTTGTCAAGGTTTTGCATCGTCCATGCGCCATGCAGGGGGGGCAAAAGAATGGCACAAAACTTGAAAGATATTTATCATGCCGTGCAAGGCTACCTTGTGTGGAAACAAACATTACAACACGGTGTGAGAAAGTAGCCTCTTTCTAGCATTGTTACCCCCATTTTTGGCCTGTTTGTGACTGTTTGTCAGTGTGTTTTTATTGTCTCACTGGGATCCTGCTTGCCAGGACCCCAATGCTCATTGTTAATGTCCTATTTGTCAGTGTGTTTTGCCTGTCTCACTGGGATCCTGCTAGCCAGGACCCCAGTGCTCACAGTTTGTGGCCTATGTGTGGGTTGTCAGTATGCTTAATTGTTTATTTGAAGTTCTGCTAACCAGAATTCCAGTGCTTATGCTCTCTCTACTTACCAAATGTGTCACTATAGTTTAGTGACTACATGTTCCAATTCTAATTGGCACACTGGAACCACCCTTATAAGTCCCTAGTATATGGTACCTAGGTACCCAGGGAATTGGGGTTCCAGGAGATCCTTATGGGCTGCAGCATTTCTTTTGCCACCCAGAAGGAACTCAGACAAACCTTTCTTCAGGACTGCCACTGCAGCCTGAGTGAAATAGTGTACACACTATTTCACTGCCATTTTCAGTGCACTTAATTAACGTATAAGTCGCCTGCATTTCTAATCTTCATTTACTGAAGGCTAGGTGCAAAGTTGCTGTGTGTGAGGGGACCCTTGCACTAGCAAAGGTGCCCCCATGTTGTTCAGGGCCAATTCCCTGGACTTTGTGAGTGCGGGGATACCATTACACATGTGCACTACATATAAGTCAATACATAGACATATAGAATATGGCCATATGAGGTGTCTAAGATCATGGACATGTCCCCCCATACTAAATCTGGTAATGGGGGGGTCAATCCCATGCACCCTTGGGGCTCTACCATAGACCCCAGTACTGCCAAACCAGCTCTCTGAGGTTTCCACTGCAGCCCCAGCTGCTGCCACCTCACAGACAGGTTTCTGCCCTCCTGGGGACTGAGCAGCTCAATCCCAAGAAGGAAGAAAAATGCATTTCCTTTGGGAGGAGGGTGTTACACCCTCTCCCCTTGGAAATAGGTGATACAGGCTTGGGAGGGATAGCCTCCCAGAGCCTCTGGAAATGCTTTGAAGGGCACAGATTGTGCCCTCCTTGCATAAGCCAGTCTACACGGGTTCAGGGACTCACAGTCCCTGTTCTGGTGCAAAACTGGACAAAGGAGGTGGTGCCCAGAGCTCCTCCAGAGTGTCCCTGGCATTAGCCTTCTTGGATTCCAAGGTGTGGGGACCCTCTGGAGACCTCTGAGTGGCTACTGCCAGCAGATGATGTCAGAGACCCCTCCTGATAGGTGCATACCTGGATAGGTATCCCATCCCTCTTTCAGGGCTTTTTAGGGTCTCTCTTCTGGGAGTTTCCTCAGATTCAGCTTGCAAGACTCCTCCTGGAATCCTCTGCATCTTCTGCTTTATCTTCTGACCTTTGGATCAACCGCAGACCGCTCGAGGAATCACTGCAACGGCAACAAAGTTTCCAGGACAACTCCTGTGACCTGAAACAGTTTCCGAGGTCTGCTTGCTCTGAGGACTGCCTGTCTTCACCCTGCACCAGAAGACCCCAAGGAATCTCACGGGGAGTGACAAAGTCACTTTCCTGCTTCTGCAGGCACCCTTCTGTGACATCAACCAGTACTCTGGGACTCCTCCTCTGATGACGAGCGTGCTCCCTGGAACACAGGTGGTGGACCAAATTGACTCAGACTGTCCAAAGGTTCAGCTGTCCAAATTTGGTGGAGGTAAGAGCTTGGCTCCTCGTGCTGCGACAGTACCCCTGTGCACCGCATCATCTCCAGCTCCTTGGACTTCTGTGCACTTCTTCCAATAATCCTTCATTCATAGTGTAGCATAGGTCCCCAACACTCCATCCTGTGATGCACAGCTCCCTGAGTTGTTCTCCAGCGGCGTGGGACCTTCCAGTGTAGTGCTGCAACAACCGTACTTTGCATCTTCTTTGTCCCCATGTTCTGGGACTCCTGTACGTGCTGCCTGGTCTTCTGAGGGCTCTCTGAAGTGCTGAGAGGCCCCTCTGTCTCCTCAAACCGAGTTAAGACCCCCAGGTCCCTCCTGGGTCCAGACAGCTCCTTTTTGATACAAACCGCATACTTGCTTGAACCACGGCTTGTTGGTGGAACCCAGTGACGCAAACAGCCTGCATCCAACAGCTCGATGTGGGACATCACCTGCACCAAGCAGGAACCCACAGCCATCTTCTTTGGTGCTCTTCTGTACTTGTCTTCTGACCGGAGAATCCACTTTTGCATCATCTTCTAGGTTGGCAGGGGCTCCTGTTCCTCCTGGACTCTTCTTCAACTTCTGGACTTGGTTTGCTCTCTCCACAGGTCTTCAGGTCCAGGAATCTATCATTTGTTGCTTGCAGTCTTGCTTGGTTCTTGTAAAATCTCTTATCACGACTTGTAGTGTGTCCTGAGGAAACTTGCTGTACTTTACTCCTGCTTTACTGGGCTCCGGGGTTGGGTACTTACCTGTGGTGTTTTCCTATACTCCCAGCACCCCGCCACAAGCTACACTTGCCTAGGGAGGAATTCAACATTCGCATTCCAGTATTTTAGGATATGGTTTGTGTTGCTCCTAGGCCCATTTCAATCGATTGTATTTTCTACTGTTTGCACTATTCTATGACTGTTTACTTACCCAATTATGGTTACTAGTGTATATTTTGTGTATAATGCTTACCTCTAGAAGGAGTATTGCCTCTAAGATATTTTTTGGCCTTGTGTCACTAACATAAAGTACCTTTATGTTTGGTAACACTGAGTATTGTCTTTTATTGTGTGTAAGTACTGTGTAACTATAGTGGTATTGCAGGAGCTTTGCATGTTCAGTCTAGGCTGCTCTGCTACAGCTATCTCTAGACAGCCTAAGCTACTAGAACACTGCCTACATTTCACCATAGGGATAACTGGACCTGCTATAAGGTGTAAGTACCTTAGCTACCCACTACAAACCAGGCCAGCCTCCTACATACTGTCATTACCAGGCATTACCGTTACTACTGAGGCATTACCACACATATAACTTTACCACACATGTCTTTACAATGCATGCCTTTTACCACCAATATGCCTTTGCAACAAATCACATTCTAAAGGCATGAATGGTAAATGGACCTGCGTGGAAAAGGTTTAAAAGGTAAATATGTTTTTTTTAAAAGTTTTTGTAAAGGCATGAATGGTAAAGGTGTATGTGTATTAAAGGTTTTGCAGATAAGTACAGGTATGTATTAGGTGTTATATATATATACACACTTATGACACTTACTACATACCTGTACGTATCTGCAAAACCTTTAATACACATACACATTTACCATTCATGCCTTTACAATTAAAAAAAAAAATAAACATATTTACCTTTAAAACCTTTACCACTAAGGTCCATTTACCATTCATGCCTTTAGAATGTATACATGTATATATACATGTGTATGCAAAAAAGAAGAGAGAACCCTGGGTAGTTCTCAAGTTTAGGTGGAGAGCAGCTTCAGTAAGGAGCACCCTGGAACACCAGCGACGCTCTAGATTGGCTAACCTCAAATGTCTGTTTATCCAACAAAGTTTTTAAGCATAGGATCAGCACAGTGCTATCCACGCCGAGCTACATAGAGACTGTTGTACCTGGCTTTTTGACAGGGTCATCCCCAAACTTTTTGCCTCCTTCCTCCTGTTGTTGTTGGCTTTGGACCTCTGGGCACTTTTACCACTGCTAACCAGTGCTAAAGTGCATATGCTCTCTGTGTAAATTGTACTATTGATTTGTTTATCCATGATTGGCTATTTAATTTACTTGTAAGTCCCTAGTAGAGTGCACTACATGTGCCTAGGGCATGTAGATTAAATGCTACTAGTGGGCCTGCAGCACTGGTTGTGCCACCCACTTCAGTAGCCCCTTAACCTTGTCTCAGGCCTGCCATTGCAAGGCCTGTGTGTGCAGTTTCACTGCCACTTCGACTTGGCATTTAAAAGTACTTGCCAAGCCTAGAACTCACCTTTTTCTACATATGTCATCCCTAATGTGTGCCCTAGATAGCCCCTAGAGCAGGGTGCTGTGTAGGTAAAAGGCAGTACATGTACCTGTGTAGTTATATGTCCTGGTAGTGCAAAACTCCTAAATTCGTTTTTACACTACTGTGAGGCCTGCTCCCTTCATAGGCTAACATTGGGGCTGCCCTCATACACTGTTGAAGTGGCAGCTGCTGATCTGAAAGGAGCAGGAAGGTCATATTTCGTATGGCCAGAATGGTAATATAAAGTCCTGCTGACTGGTGAAGTCGGATTTAATATTACTATTCTAGAAATGCCACTTTTAGAAAGTGAGCATTTCTTTGCACTAAAATCTTGTTGTGCCCTTCAATCCACGTCTGGCTAGGTTTAGTTGACAGCTCCTTGTGCATTCACTCAGACACACCCCAAAAACAGGGTACTCAGCCTCACTTGTATACATCTGCATTTTGAATGGGTCTTCCTGGGCTGGGAGGGTGGAGGACCTGCCCTCACACAAAGGACTGCCACACCCCCTACTGGGACTCTGGCAGACAGGATTGAACTGAAAGGGGGCTTGGTGCATTTCTTAGACACTCTTTGAAGTCACCCCCACTTCAAAGGCACAACTTAGTATAAAACAGGGCCTCTGCCCTACCTCATCAGACACTTGCTGGAGAAGAAACCTGAACCAGAAACTACATCCTGACAAGAAGAACTGCCTGGCTGCTCAAAGGACTCACCTGTCTGCTTTCTACAAAGGACTGCTGCCTTGCTGTTGGCCTGCTGCCTTGCTGAACTCTTGCCTGGTTGTGAAAGTGCTCTCCAAGGGCTTAGATAGAGCTTGCCTCCTGTTCCCTGAAGTCTCAGGTCCAAAAAGACTTCTCTTTTTCACTTGGACGCTCCGTGTGCCGAAATTTTCGACGCACAGCTTGATCCGTGGCAAGAAAAACGCCGCACACCGACGCTGATCGACGCGACGCCTTCGGGACGACTGAAACTTGGACGCACGGCCTCGCAAGGACAACGCCGCCCGACTTCCAAGGAGAAATCGACGTGACGCCTGCCGTGAGATCGAAACTTCGACGCGCAGCCCCGCAGAACGACGCGCAGCCGGAAACCAAGCAGGAAAATCCATGCACAGACCCGGGACATCTGGTAATCCCCGCGATCCACAGAAAGAGACTGTCCGCGCGCCGGAAAACGACGCACGACTTCCCCGCGTGAAAAATAACAACGCAAGTCCGTGTGTGCTGGGGAGAAATCGACGCACACATCAGTTTTCCACGTATCTCTTCTCCTGTGGCCCTCTGAGGCGATTTTCCACCAGAAACCAGGTACTTTGTGCTTGAAAGAGACTTTGGGGGTCATTCTGACCCTGGCGGTCACCGACCGCCAGGGCCAACGACCGCGGAAGCACCGGCAACAGGCTGGCGGTGCTTCCATGGGCATTCTGACCGCGGCGGTACAGCCGCCGTCAGAAACGGGAAACCGGCGGTGTCCCGCCAGTTTCCCGCTGCCCCAGGGAATCCTCCACGGCGCCGCTGCTTGCAGCGCCGCCATGGGGATTCCGACCCCCTTACCGCCATCCTGTTCCTGGCGGTTTTCACCGCCAGGAACAGGATGGCGGTAACGGGTGTCGTGGGGCCCCTGGGGGCCCCTGCAGTGCCCATGCAAATGGCATGGGCACTGCAAGGGCCCCCTAACAGGGCCCCACATTGATTTTCAGTGTCTGCCAAGCAGACACTGAAAATCGCGACGGGTGCCACTGCACCCGTCGCACGCCTTCAACTCCGCCGGCTCCATTCGGAGCCGGCTTCCTCGTTGAAGGCGCTTTCCCGCTGGGCTGGCGGGCGGCCTTCTGGCGGTCGCCCGCCAGCCCAGCGGGAAAGGCAGAATGGCCGCCGCGGTGATTTGACCGCGGTGCGGTCATTCGGCGGCTCCCGCCGGGCGTGCGGTTACCGCCGCCGGAGGGAGTCGGAATGACCCCCTTTGTTTGCTTTTTAAAGACTTAAGACAATTTATATCACTTTTCAGTGATATCTTTACAAATTCATATTGCAACTTTGATCGTTTTGACCTGAAAATACCCAGATAAATATTATATATTTTTCTAAACACTGTGTGGTGTATTTTTGTGGTGTTATATTATGGTGTTGTATGATTTATTGCACAAATGCTTTACACATTGCCTTCTAAGTTAAGCCTGACTGCTCGTGCCAAGCTACCAGAGGGTGGGCACAGGCTGATTTTGGATTGTGTGTGACTTACCCTGACTAGAGTGAGGGTTCTTGCTTGGACAGAGGGCAACCAAAAACCCCATTTCTAACAGAGACAAAGGGGGTCATTACAACCTTGGCGGCCTGCATGGCAGACCGCCGAAGTTGCAGGCGCCAGAATACCGCCATTGCTGGCGGTATGGCTGGCTCCCTATTTTGACATTTCCGCTGGGCCAGCCGACGGTAACAGAGTTACCGTCCGCTGGCCCAGCAGAAAAGTCACATCAACATTGCCGCCGGCTCGTAATTGAGCCGGCGGCAATGCTGATGTACAGTGAAATGCGCGACGGGGCTCTGCCTGGGGGCCCCTGCACTGCCCATGCCAAGTGCATGGGCAGTGCAGGGACGTCCAGGGGCCCCCTGAGTCCCCTTACCACCACCCTCTTCCTGGCGGTAAGGGAGTCATAATCCCCAGGGCAGCGCTGCTTGCAGCGCTGCCCTGGCGGATTATCACCGCCGGGGCTAAAATGGCGGTATAACGCCGGCCTCAGCGGTGCGACCGCGGCGCTACCGCCACGGTCAAAATACGGCGGGAGAAACCGCCAGCCTGTTGGCGGTGCTCCCATCGTTTTGGCCTTGGCGGTCAAATACCGCCAGGGTCTTAATGACCCCCAAAGTCTTTTGCCACTTGTACAGCAAAATATTTAAGCCTAGGACTGGCACAGTGTCATCCTCAGAGAGCTGTAAAATTACAAAAGCCATGTCCACTCCAGGCACAGTATTATATATTTGGACTGTTAAAATACCATCCAGGCCAACCTGGAATGAGTAAAAGCAATCCCTGACACATGTTTCACTCACATTAGAGCTCTGTAGAGGGGTTTAGCCTTGTCCAAACACAAAGGAGCACCCAGTATAAGCCTAAATGTTTGTGCTAAGGGAATGCTTGATAAAGGCATATGCGTTGTAAAAATGTTTGCTGTAAATGCGTGTGAGATAATGATGCCTGAGTTGTTCCCACCTGAGTTCTAAAGGCATGAGTGGTAAATGCATTTGTGGCTCCACCATGCATCCCCTTGTGTAGCCCTGAGTTCTTGTCAAATCTGAAGTAATGCAAGCAGGCAAATCGCTGCCTTGCATTACACTGCCCTAGGGAGGCATTCCATAGATGGAGCCTGTTTTTTGCCATGCAGCCGACCTTAGATTTCGGAGCATTTCCAAATTTACCAAGACTAGTAAACCTGGGAATGCATCAACATTCTTTGCCTTCCCAGTTGAGGCATAATGAAGCGAAATATCTTTATTTTTCCGCATTTGTTCCTCTTTCTATGTGTGCTACATTCTGTCTTGGTGCTAGGCAGCCAAAAGCATGCCAGTGATAGAAAAGAAGAGGAATGAATTGTATAATGGTAAATGCACCATATTCCTGCCCTTTCCCTTTCATGCTGAGCGGAAAGGTGACTTGCTGCGTTGTGTGAATACTTAATAAATATGGCACATATTTTTTAAATAAATCTGCTGCACACGTTCAATGTGTATTACATATGTCATGGTGGACTAACTTGAATGTAGAATTATGTTTTTTGGCACTCAGAACAACCTCATCTTAGTTTCTTTTTTGTTACACATTCTGACAGGGTATTATGGTGCACTTCAGCTGAGTTCTGACATCACAATGCCTTTTGCCAGCTAAAACAGAAACAATAGGACAAGCACTCTGACCACACAGACAACTGCATCTTCAACATTTAGAAATAGTTTTAGAATAAAAAACATAGGGGGTTATTCCAACTTTGGAGGAGGTGGTAATCCGTCCCAAATGTGACGGATTTACCACCAGCCGTATTACGAGTTCCATAGGATATAATGGACTCGTAATACGGCTCTTGGTATATCCGTCACTTTACCGTCACTTTTGGGACGGATTACCACTTCCTCCAAAATTGGAATAACCCCCATAATCCGCACTACAAGTGCACCTTGTTCCAGAAAATTGGAAATTACAGCAATTGAAAATGCGCATACTGTCCATGTCTTAATTATCAGAACAAATAGACATACACATGGATAGACAATGAGCAATATTAAATTAGGGAGAAGGGTCAAGGGTTAGAGTGTGCTGAAACTGACAATAGTATGGGGTTAGTTCTTTGGAAACACTCGCCTTCCAATTTTCTGCATCAGACAGGTTTTGTTGAAGGAGAAAGTGCAATTTGAGTTAGGATAACCAGCTACCATAAATATGCTTACTGTGAAACTCACACAATCTAATACGGTTATTTCTTGAAAAAGATATCTACAGTATCTGCGTTCTGATATGTGGTGTACATTTGACTTAGCAAAGAACATTAATGGTGTTAGAACTGCTGTATTGCATAATATTTGCTATAATTTGGAAATCTACTAAGAGGAATTGCACCATTGATTAAATTGCACTTAGCTATATTGAAACAACTACCACCTTCTCTCTTGTGGAGTTATTTGAACACTTTGAAAGATGTAATCAGCATTGTGCTGCAGATTACATTATCAGCTAACACAAATATCCTCTCCCACACAGAATTCATGAGAACCAAGGCTACATCCTAAACCAACATATCACTAGGCTTCTTCTTCCAACAGCTGAGGGTCTGATACACAAAGGTAAATTTAGGGCTGGATTATGAGCTTGGCAGTCAGACCACCAGACCAGCGTGTTGGCGGTCATAAAAAGACCTCTCGCCTGTGGTCCCAAAACAGCCATATTATGAGTTATACAGACAGGACTGCCATCTGCCAAGCAAAAAAAGCAGACTACCAGCAACACAGCGGCTTGTAACTAGGCGGTCTAACCGTCAGCACTGCGGCCAACTACCAAACACACAGTCACCATGGCAGTCCCCTCACGGCGGTCAGCCAATGCTGGTCGAACCGGGCACTCTGTGTCAACAAAACAGACAAGTGCACATTAGATGAAGTCAAAAACAATGCAACTGATGCCCATTGACCAAGTGAACACACCTGCAAAGCTCCTATAAAACACACTTCTCCACAGATCACAAGCCATTGCATTTCCACTATGAGGCAGACCACACATCTTGTCATCCATTTACTATTATAAGGCAGCCCACATTTTACACCCTTCACACACATCGTCTTTTTTCCCCATATTCACTTGTCTTGTTTAGTTAGTCACTATCACCCTCTTTATTTGTTAGGCAAGTAACAGTCCAAAAATCAACGTTTTTCAAAGTTGAGAGTCATGTTGGATAAAATCATTAGAGTAGAACCACAATTGTTTGGAACCCAAGTTCAGCACACTCTCACATGTCTCTAACAAAATTGAAATGGTGGATAGGATAGTTAATGGAGGCAATGCTGTAGGCACCACCCTGTGTACAAGGGAGGACATCAGGAAGAGTTGGAATGACCTCAAGGGCAAGGTGCATTCCCTGGTCTCCAGGCACCAGCTGCAGGCCAAGAAGGCTGGAAGTGGCCCTCCGAGTGCCCCATTAATACTCTTCCCCTGGGAGGAGAATGTCTTAGCCTTCCTGCATCCTGATAGCATGACAGGAATACCTGGGGTAGTGGAGTCTGGTAAGTTACAACATAAAAACTGTCCCAAGAATGCAATGTTGTGCATGCTCCCCACTCAGCTTTTGCCATTGTCTTGTTCATGTTCTTCACCAACATTCAATACCCAGAGTATCTGAGTGTTAACCCTCCCAATCTGTATTGTTGCACCCAATATCAAAGCTACCAAGGTCCATCACATGCCATATGTCCACATGGTGCCTGTAGGTTTTATAATATTAACAAATCATCCCAGGAGTCCTGGTATGTCTCAACATGTAAATGCATGCCAAACCTAAATACAGCCTGCATACAGATTTGTAATACCCAAAATGTGTCTAGTGTATGTAGTAGAGAGAGTTACCTGACTGCAACTACCAGGAGGCCCTGTTTCTGGATCTCCAACCACCAGCAGAGTGTTCACTTGCCAAAATACAATTTTCGTAATCTCTCAGTTGAAATGTACTCAACTGGGAGGATACTGATGGCCAGATTTACAAGGCTCTAGCACCGCCAGAACTTAATTCTTTGTGACACTCCTGAAGCACTGTGCACTCTGTAGTGTAAATACAGCCCCTTCACATCCAGCACTTTGCGTGGAAGGAGCGTGCAGTGGGTGTTGCTGTGGGCGTTCCACAGCAGCACCCATTGCCTTTTGATGCAGCCCCAGATTTAGGAGATTTTTTACATTTGAGGCAGCGCCAAAATCTAACGCCACCCCAGGGTTGATGGTAGCATGGTGCAATGAGGAGAAATGCTTTCATTTCTTCTTGTTTTTTGCTCTTTCTATGTGTGCTGCATGCGGTAGCATGCATAAAAAGAGCAAATCGCTATTGAACATTATTTCTGTGCAGGAGGTTGTCATCCTTGCACCATGTCGCAAGGGTGGCTGTGTTGGATCTCGGCAGAAAATTTATTAGCGTGAAGGGCGAAACACGGGGTATGCCGGATTCTTGTTAATACGGCGCATCCCTGCATTTCTAAAGTTTATGCATTGTGAAATTGCTAATTTTGCTGCAACAATTTCTTGTAAATATGCCCCCATGTGTATAGCGTGTGTAGTAGAGAGAGTGACATGACTGCAAGACCCAGGAGGACATTTGTCTGTTACTCCAAAAACCAGCCCAGTGTTCACTTGTCCAAATTATTCTGTTCCTCAACTCTCAGGTGTACTCATCTGGAAGGATGCCATTTTTATAGTCTGTGTAGTAGAGGGAGTGACATGACTGCAACCCCCAGGAGCCACTGTTTCTCTAACTACAAGCACCAGCCCAGTGGTCACTTGTCCAAATACTTCTGCTTGTAATCTCTCAATTGAAGTGTTCTAAACTGGGAGGATGCCATCTGTATAGTGTGTAGTATAAGGAGTGACATGACTGCAACTCCCAGGGTTTACCGTTTCACTACCTTCAAACACCAGCCAAACCGTCACTTGTCCAAATTCTCCTATTTGTAATCTCTCAATTGAAGTGTTCTCCCCTGGGAGGATACCATGGCCCATATTTATACTTTTTGATGCAAAACTGCACCGGCGCAGTTTTGCGTCAAAAATATTATCGCCGGCTAACGCCATTTTGGTGCGCCGCGAGGGCGTCATATTTATACTTTGACGAACAGCGGCGCAAACAACAGGTGGGAGTCATTATTTTTGACGCACACCGCGGCGTCAAGTCGTAAAGGAAAACGACGTTAATGTGGCGGAAATGACTGTGGGTCGATTCACGACACCGCAAACCAGATATGCGCCATTTTTTTTTACGCAATAGCGTAAAAAAAAACAGCGAACACAGCCATTTCACCAGAGGAGAGCCAAAATGGATCCCAGACGCCACTACAGACCCCAGGAAGATGACAGTAGACCAGGAACCAGCCAGGAGGACCCACACAAGAACCAGGACACATTTAAGAAGAAAAGAAAGTGTCGCTTTAGTGCAGAGGAACAGGAAATTCTGGTTAAAGAGGTGACGGAATACCAGCACCAACTGTTTGTCACATCAAAGTTGCCAATCAGTAGGAGAGAGGCCAAATGGCAACAAATTGTCGACAAGATTAACAGTGTGGCTGAAGTACGCAGAACTGTCATTGAGTGCAAGAAATGCTGGCATGACTGCAAGCGCAGGACAAAGGAAAAGATGGCCAGGAACAGGAAGGCAGCACTGCAGACTGAAGGTGGGAGTCCAGCACACCAGAAGGCCCTGGACCACATGGAGGAGATGGTCGCAGCCGTCATCCCTGAGGAGATCATCACAGGGATTCAAGGACAGCGCAGACTACCCAGAGACAACGCACATGCAGGGTAAGTCGCATGGGGAATTATAATGCACTTATGTCAACTGCAACCGGGGGGGGATACCTACTACACATTGCATGTAAGTCATCATATACATGGAGTGGCATGGGTAAAGGGGCACGGCATGGGGGCATGGCCTGCACAGACAGAAGCTGGGGCACACCATTACACTACACCAACAACAATCCCATGGGGGCATGCTGTCATGCCAACGATGGAGCAAAGGGAAAGCCACGACAGGAGGGAAGGCCACTACGTCAAACTGACATCCTGGCACACGTCAGCCAACATACCCCCTTCATTAACTAGGGCCCTATTAGCAATCCTCTAGCCATACCGACAACTGCAATGTAACTGCGACAACAGTTGCCACTACCACATCTGCTCTGTGTGCAGCTCAAGTAGCCAATGGCAGTAACCTCCCCATGGATCATACACACCTAAATTAGGGGGTGAGGATGACAACTGCAACAATCCCCAGAAATAAGACAAAGGTCCCAGTACTGTCAAATGTCAATGCCCATTGTTGTCACAAACATCAGCCAATGTAAACAACAATAGGAGCTACACAGCACTAAGGACACACCCATGCTGCATATGTCAGGGTCCATCCTGTGCCTGGGAAACAAGGCAACATCCCAAATGTCATACTGCTCAGACAACAGCATTGAGGAGGGGACACATGTAACTGGTCACTGAAATACACCTGCACAGTCAGAGGAGGAAATAGGACACTGATACGACTATCAGGGCAATCCATTGTAACACACATTCCCCAACATCAGCAGGACACATTACCAATGTCAACATCCATATCGGATCATAACATTGCCATGCATAGGATATGCCACATGTCAATTACATTTAAGTCAATGTGAAAGATCAGAGATTGGGGCAGTTCCAGATTGTTAAGTGTGCTGCCAGGGCCATCAGTACACCCACAGCCAGTGAAAGGTCTCACCATGAGAATGGATGTACACGGAGGGTCGAGTAGGAAAAGAAGGTGGCAATTCTCTATTTGGCTAAAATCAACCCCTAGAGGCGATGAGGCTGACAAGTCTGATAACTCAATAACATACATTTGACACACAGGTGGGCCATAGTCCTGGAAGAATGCCCATCTGAAGGACTGGAGAAATTAACACAAAACAAGATCACAAAGTGAATTCATCAAAAGGCAGGCATGTCACATCAAAATTGCCACAACACAGACACACTAATTGTACCCTGTTTCATTGCAGAGGAAGATGGATCTCCTGCTGATATGCCTGTCCCAGATTTCCCTGATGACATGGATGACGAGCCAATAAACATTCCCCAGGAGACCATCCAAAAGGTCCTTGAAACCCTCCAGACCTCACCTTCTGTCATAAGGAGGAGCACAGAACAAGCAGCCATCGCAGAGGAACCACCCACCACCCCAATTGTAAGACCTGCCAGCTCCAATACAGCTGAGGACTCAGACGACACTGGCACCAGCTTTGAGAGAACTGTAGTTGGAGTACAGCAGGAGCTGGCCAAGGAGGTGCGGGTGGGGATGCAAACTGTGGCAGCCAGCCTAGAGGGGGTGCGTTCGTGCATGATGTCATCTGCAGATCAGGCAGCAGCTATGCAAGCCCTAACATCTATCTTGCAGGAACTGCAGAAAACCCAGAAGGAAATCAGCACAGCTGTAATACACTTGACCCAACACCTACAACAGCAATCCTGTCAACGCGTGAACGAATGCAACATTGAAGCCCTCAGAGCCGACCTGGCTGCCTACCATCATGATGTGGCTGCTATTCTCAAGAACCAGCAGATACTCCTTGCTGCAGTACTGCCCTTAAGACCTTCACATGGAGCAGCGGCCGGGATGTCTGACTCCACGTCTTCTAACACTGAGGTGTGTGTTGCCCCTTCACAACCACCACCAACAAGGACAGAGGAGGCAACACACACATCAGAAGAAGAAGACATGGAACAGATCACTTTCACATGGAAAAGTACCCGGAAGCACTAGTCCCTGCCACATGGCCAACTATTACCAAGGTCCTGCGCTTTATAACATGCCAGTCTTACAACTCTACTTAATGACTGTTCTGCTTACCACTGTATATCTTGTCAGCCTGCCCAGTGATTGTCTCTCTCTTACTCATTGGCAAATCCAGTCCCTCTGCACTGTCTGAAACATCACCCCAGCATGTCAAAAGCATTTCCGTAACCCCTTGTGTAGGATCACAATGCAAGATGTCACTCCAATGTACATATAGCACTACAGCACGTTTCAATAAATAGCACTTACACAACAAATCTGTCTCTGGGTAATGTGACATATCAACTGTGCATTAGATAACTGAAATGTGCCTACTGTCAAATTACATAGCTTGTCAATACAACTGTCCTTATATTATGTAGTCTGATAATTCTGCACAGTGCCCATGATTGCATCATATTCTGCCCACCCTGAGGGACATATCTGATGAAGTGAGAAACCATACACCATCATGCTGTGTTGGACAGAAGAATGCTTCCTCAGGGGATATCTAAATCAGCAAATAGTGGCTGCAAAATGTTGTCACCATGCAATACTAACACATATAAAAGTGCACACAAATCTAAGCAAACACTACATAAACTGCATGAATGAAGCTGTCTGAGTTTACATACTATTAGGTACTCATGCTGAACTGTGTCACAAATGACGTATGTGAGTCATGAAGACAAGAATACAAGAGTGCCTACGAGAACTCATCTTATAAGGGTGTCCTTGATCATCACACTGCAGTCAGACCTAAAACTGTTCCCCCAATACCAAGTCTGGAAGCACTGTTTGTGACTTAGAAAACATACTTATCGACAGAAACACATTGGGATACATATTAACTGTGATTGGTGGTTGCAACAAATGGTGGAAACTTTGCAAGGTAGCTCTGGGGTAGCTGCCAATCTTACAGCTCAGTTGGGATTTGTTTGTAGCATAGGACACAAATGTAATAGAACAACATTCATGTACACTAATTCCAAGCCCATGATCAAGTAGCATTTAACACATACTGTTAAGGGTTAACTATATATTTATTAAATGCTAATCACAGAAGAGGAAACTGAGGGAAAAGTCTTACCTACCCTAATCTAACCTGACTACTCATTACCCACAACTGTCCATAACTAACCTAAGCTACACTTACTTATCACATGTAACGAAACGTTCTAAACATCCACCCCCCACCCCCCTTATGAGACGGGACACATGTAGGACAACACATACTAACCTAAACACATACTATACTATCCTAAATAAATATATTTTTTTTGTGTTTTTATTTTTTAATATTTTTTTTTTATTTGTTTTTTTTACACACAAGAACCCCAACATAGCCCCCCTATCACACACCCACCCACACATGTAATAAGTAAAAATTAGAAACAAGCAGGCCCCCCACCCCACACCCACTAACACTAACTAAACTAACAGCCTATACTAACCTAACACTAAGCCCCCTAAGCCCACTAACTATAAGAACAAGGAAAGAGGAGGGAGGGAAGGGTATCATGTCCATTTAAAAAGTCTAGAGGTTGGCCCTCCGGAGGGTCCTCTTAATATCCTTGACCCGCCGTTTAATGTGCCGCACGTCCCGGCTCAGGTGGCTCACCTTGCGCAGCACTTTGTCCATCTTATGTTCAATTCTGTTGAAGGCTGCAGGGTCAACAGATGGAGAATTGGCAGTCTGGGTACCGGTGGAGGAGGTCTGTGTGGGCTGTCCTGCACCAGTGGCAATGCTGGGGCCAGGAAGTCCTGCAGATGTTGGATCAACAGTGGCGGCTGTGGGTGGGGCCACCTGGCTCTGATTGGTGGTTGTGCTTGTGGTGGCTGTGGTGGGAAAAGTAGGCCCACCCTGTGGGAAGGCTCGCCATGCCCCGGAGGCACGTTCATGGCGATATCGCCGGGCCATCCTCCGGAACCCCGACTCCACCAGCAGGATGTGCTGGTATCGCATGGGCCGGCGCTGAAATTCACGGACCTGGTCTGGAGTCATGTTAGCTGCTGTGAAGACAAATGCAGATATGCTACATTAGTAACTGCATTGTGTGAAACGGCAAAGCAAGTTAATCAGACATTACATCTACTGTACTTGTAACAGCTCATATCACGATACAGAGCATTGAATGTCCCTGAGGAAGTATATGGCAGGCCAGACAACAAAGGTCACATCACACAAAGCACATCCATAACCCACAAGATGGGTAACAACTAGCTTTGACTTGCAATCTGAGTTCTGACAGTTATCATCTAAGAATCATGCTGCATATCCTCCACCAAGAGCTGGGCTACAAATGTCAGTGTACAGAAAGCAAAACTAAAGCCACATGGTCTGCAAGTTGTAACTGGACTTGCCAGTATAGTACCAAGTGCAAAACCTGAGTGTGTATACTAGGTTCCAACCAAACCGTCACGTATTCACATGTATGTGTAACATACTGGTAGCATCAATACTAGGTACCCCATTCACAAACCCATGGCCGTGTTTGAGGGGGGGCGGTGGATACACAAATATAATTTGCCAACAACATGTACACCGAGGAGTGTATAGGAAACTCCACACATGTTTGTCTCTACAGACACACCACTGGTAAGGTCTATCTACAATTAGGAGTCAGCAAACCCTAGAGCACTCATAGGGTCAGACATGTCAGGAAATGCAGAACTTAGTACACAACATATACTTCCAGTGAGGCCTGACTTACATCAGACACAGAGTTGCTAGAACACCCATGATCATGAATTGCATGCACACCTAGGTCATTGCACTCAGGTTCCACAGACTTGATGCACTACATGTGGAAGTACATGCTGCTAGGAGGTTCTACCTACTGTTTCAAAATTACGTAGGTAAATAGGGAAGCAGATGTCTATTGGAAAGCTATTAGCTCTACCAATCTTAGAGAATGTGGGTCTGACAGGCTGACTAAATTGGGGCTTACTTCCATTGCGACTCTTGGTGATACAAGTGCCATACACATGACTATCCTCTGTACTCATAGTGGGGCCTACAGGGATGTCCTACAATCCCTACATGATACCATTGGATACGCATTGGCAAACTCAAAACATGTGAGAACTGCATTCTCACTCATGGAACAAGTGAAAAGCTTGCCCAACGCATCACACCTTGCTAGGCGTCCAACTCACATGAGTCCATAACCAGCACACACAACACATAACAGACATGTCAACACTTACTGGAGTGGTCAGGGTCCTCAAATGTCGCCACCTCTCCCACAGTGTAGGGTGCCGGTCAACCTGTAAGGTATGGAAGGAAGAAATGTGCTCAAAATCTGTGCACAGTGCAACAATTTCATAAACATATACAATGTGTAGGCTGAATAAGGAAATGGCAGCCTTTCAGACATGATGGTACTGCATCTGATATATCACGGCCAACTTGTACATAGCATGGGTCTCCTGTGACAGTTACACACATATCTGCACACATACATTGGCCCTAACTATCATGTGGTTGCAAACATGCCCCATAATTGGTGAGCACTAAGAAATATGGAGTGTAATCGTCTCATCATGTCTATCCAAGAGAGACATCCAAAGCCTGGTTACTTGAGGACTGCATTACCAGTCAAACATGCCTTGTGGCCATGACACATTTATTGCACATAGGCCCAATGTACAGAGGGAGGGGCAGGGACTCTTGTAAGCCATCCTGTTGTTACAGTATAGTCAATTGATGTGGCCCAGCTATGGTTATTTGCACCAACCATGGAGATGTGAAGCCATGTGCATACACTTGGAATGCCATCCATATTTGGATTGTGGCTCAACTAATTCCAACAAACATCTTAAGATGTTAGCTGAGGGCACCTTACACCTTTTCACAATGTTTTCAAACCAAGAACTGACATGTATCCAAAAAGATCAAGGAACACAATAATCCCACACATTCATAGTACTTCTGTGAACGCTTTCCTTCCACACTCACCAGACTCACATGAGACAAATGTCTGAGCCACTTTGCTATTATCAATTGACGTGAAGGTAGCACTCATTTTCTGCATCATGTAGTGATTCTAAAGTCAGTCTAGCAATTGCGTCAACAAAGTTGGCCTAAATGTTGGTACATCTGTACTTCTCTGTCAATAGTACCCTATATAGACATGATTGGCTCCTATTTTGTTAGCTGTTCTGACAAAAAGGCTGCACCAATTTCCTTCATGGAAAAGTAACCTGTAAGTTTGCTGAGCACGTGCTATCTGACAGCTAGCAATTGTGATCCTTGCCATAGTGCATCAGTGATCCCCTTATATTTCCCCAGCATTACACACAGTCAGCAAGTTAGCTGGCAGACATTGCACTAATCCCCTGATGTCACTACAGAGCATTTAATCGTGCACATTAACATAAGTCGTACTCACCAACAGTGCCACCAATCATGATTCCCAGGTGGTCCAAGAGATCCTGCTCCCTGGTGATGAGGTCAGCCCACCGGTGCTTCAGCTGGTGGTCACTCCTCTGGCTGGCATACACACGCTGCAGGTGATGCAGCACCTTTCCCCACCGGATTCTGCACGCCTCTGTTGGATACCCCTGTATGACCCTGCCCCCTGCCTGGATCATGAGCGGCAAGAATAGTGTCACCAGCCAGATGAAGCCCCCCAACTCCTCTTCTCCCATCCTGCCAAGACGTGGCCTACCAGACATACTTATTATTGACGACAAGGAATAGGGGTACAAGAAATAGAAAGGGGAAAAGGGTGAATGTAGGGGTACAAAGACAGAAAAAAAGTAAACCTAAACACTAAAAGAGCCCAACTATCCCCAAACTATCACTACCCACAACAGACTCCCACAAACAAGAAAAACACAAGATAAATGGACAAATGTAGACAAAACACAGTACTACAGTATACACAAACAATATTTATTTTACAAAAGGACTTTACTGATAGCACACAGGACAAAAACAACACAAAATCTCAGGACAACACTCTCTACACAGCCACACAGTCTAGAAGGATCATAGACTGCAAAGTGAAAGTGAAAGTACACCCACTGTACATGATCTGTAAACAGGATATCCTATTACATCACTTCCTGTATGAAAAGTCCCACCTTTTTCGCGTTATGCGTCATTTTTCATTTACCAAAACTGTATTTGCGTCTTTTTTTTACGCACATAATGATACATGGACTGTACAAATATCTGGTGCGGGCTAAATTTCACTCCTGTGCGTCAAAAAAATGACGCAAATACAGTTTTGGTAAACAAAAAATGACGCACACCGCTAGGGACGTCAAAATTACAGTGCATTAACTGGTTTGGGGCATATTTACTTGTTTTTTGGTTATTTTACATTTGGAACACATCAGAGATTGGCTAATTGAAGACAGTATGGTGTTGATGGTGTATGTTTACATGTGTGATATCATACTGCAGCGGAACATCATCCACTACACCCTTCACAGTATTTTTACAGTTGGCTGACGCAATAGATGGTCATAAGTGTGGACTACATATATGTGTTGCACAAATTGTGCATGTTTGGCATAAGGAGAGGATAGCAATGTGACGCACATATGTACAATACCTAAATGCCTTTGGCTCAAAGTGTGTGCTTTGACAACTAATGTGTTGGTTGACCAAATGTGTGTGTATCACATGAAGCATAATTGCACATATGGTTGTATGAATGTGACGTCCATGTGTCCAATCCTTAGATGCAAGTCAAATTGAAAATGAGCAAGGGCATGTGTTAGTCATACATGTAACAACACCCGTAAAGTGTACTTTCAGGTTTTAGGGTCACGTAGACACCACATGTGACATAGCATGCACCAGATGGATGGCAGACGCTTGTTCATGTCAATGGTCCACATTTTCTACATCCTATGTCCTAGAGTATTGGTAAGAGCTTCCTAGGCACTAGTTGGTGAATCCCACAGCGAGTCATACACATGCATTGAGGAAGTGGATACCATGTTGTTTGCACAGACAGACGAGGGTGAATCTCATATGTATGATGACACCACAGTTGAGGCCATAGAAGTGAGCCCCAACTATCAAGTGGCTCTGGTGGACCAGCATACAAGACAGCACGTGTCCACATATTTCCAGTGATCAAGTGCACATAGGTGTCTTGTTCATGTGTGTGGTCCAATGATGGTCCTGTAGATTGTTTGGGGTGTAATTTGTCACAGTTGGGTCCAGGACTCATCATGAGTCAGTGGCAGCTATTCCTGTACCTACTGAGTATCCTTGGTTGATCAATGTGAGTAAAGTAGATGTGGACATGTGAACCAACATGTGGATGGTCCCACCCTGTCACTGAAGACGTGTAATGAGACAGTCAACAGGGCAACCTTGGTGTGCTGAGTGAGATAATGTCTCATGTGTCATGTTCCGGCAGGTGTCATTACAACCTTTGGACACAGGTTGGCCTCTGCACTTCCCACTGCATCTGGGAACATCATAGCCTCTGTGCTGATTATTCTCGCAGCTATTCACATGGCCCATCACTATGTTGTGCGCACTGGGATGCTGTTTGTCAACTGTCATGGTCCTGACATTTGTGTATTATTCAAGGACATTATCAGAGGTTGCTGGTTGTGCTGAAAGCCCCGTACCCAATCCCTGCTTACGGCCCTGGGACACTGTCACACTTTGTCATTCAAGCATAAATGCAACCCAGACAAGGGATGGGCCATGAATTTTGCTTTTCCAAGAGGATGTAACTCAAAAGGTACAGTTAAAAGGCAGATGATGCTATACAAGGTATTTGGGTATGCATGGAAGAAGCCCATGCCCAATGTCCCCTGATGAATGGCAGGTTTGCTAATGCAAGTGTGGTACATATGTAGATACAGGGATACTTTAGTGTGACGCACAGACAGTTGCCAGTCAGGCTGACAGAATGCAAGCTGATTCAGGATCCAGTTACTTGACAAGTTACGTAATCAGTGGTCTGACTGAGACTGTTTTGAGGACAAAGTAGACAGTTGACATGTCAAACTGTGTACGTCCTGTGTTTTTGAAGGTGACAAATGAACCCAGTGGCTGTGTTACCTACTGTAGCTTAATTAGTATCAATGGTTGACGGTGTATTTGACATAATGGCAACTCCTATGCTGTTCCAGGCATCATCAGGGTCAGTGCTTTTTGAAATGTGTGATGTGCATGGAGGTGATCATAGGTGTGGGCTGCATCTGTTTCTCACCAGTCCTGTAGGTGAGACTTGCATTCTAAGGGCCAACAGACATTTTCACAGGGGAAGCAATCTACATGTGCTAACAGGCCTTTGAAACTAGAAGACAGTGTATAAATTGACCTGACGTCCTTGCAGTCAGATGTTCTATGACAATGGCATACCATAGGAAAGGGTGTAGCACACTGGTTTGCTAATGTTGGTCTGTGTGTGTAGAGGAGGTATTATTAGGGTACACATCTTAGTATTCCAGGGACGTCTTCCAACAGGTGGGTTGTGACCAGGTGCATGGGTGTGTAATGAGTTAAGAAATGGCCTGACATGTACATGGAATGTCATGAGCGCAATGCATGTCATATGTGTGGCACTTGTGCTTTCTATGTTCTGCTTCTAGGGAACTCTAGTCACAGATAGTCCTTGCAAATATTGGATGCAGTTGGACTGACTGCTGTCAAGGGTCTGGTCAGGCATTCCTTTTACTGATGCCAAAGCACATTGACATCCTCATGTATGAGGCTTGTTTTCCCCTTATTGAGTGATGGTGTCATAGTTGTGTGCCATATGCTGCGTTGGACCTTGCTTTCAACATGTATGTGTGAAATAGTTGTGGTCCTTTGCTATTGGCCTTCAAAGGAGATATGTACATGATATATGTCATTAAGAGTGTGTGTGTATGTGACCATTGTATGTTAGGCATCAAATTAGCTCTGGGATGTTCCGTGTCCTACTCAGTATCTCAGCAATGCTCCATGAGGCAACACTCTTATTTTGATAAGTAGAGATGAAGGTGTGCAAAAAGGAATAGCCAGACCATGATATGGTGATTAGAATAGGTGTTTATTTAAATTAGTTAACTAAAGTGGTGAAGGTGATCATATTCAGAGGAAATTATTTACAATCTGTTGCCGCCTGCGTATACCAGCGGCCGTGTTCTGTAGTTCCCCCTCCTGTTGCAGGCCAGCATCCTCCTCTTCCTCATCTTCAGGCATGTGTGGCTCTGGTTCCAGGAGGGGAATGTTTCTTTTGATACAAATGTTGTGCAATATTGCACATGTGAGGATGATCCTACAGACCATCATGGGGGAATATAGGAGGCTACCACCAGTGATGTCGAGGCAGCGGAACCTTGACTTGAGGATGCCGAAGGTCCGCTCGACAATGCTGCGTGTCCTCCTATGGGCGTCGTTGTATGCACGCTCTGCAGCAGTACTTGGGTTGCCAAAAGGTGTCATAATCCATGGCTGGATGCCATACCCCTGTTCAGCTGCAAGAGAAAATGAATGGGATCATGTTGATGTAGCTGGCACTATTGAAAAGACCTTTAATGGCAGTAGTTGTCTTGTGTTGTCTGTGACTCTTTTGTGTACTAATGTGGCATCCTATGCTTGTATGGCTGTACCATCTGCATTGTGTTGTTTCCTTGGCTGAACAAGTGTTTGCCTGCTGACCGTTTGTCAGCAGTATGTTTTGGGATTTACAGTACAGTGTGCCCTCCCTAGCATTGAGACTTGTGATACAGGTGTCCGTGTGTCTTCACTGGGGGTGAGATGATAGTTCCATGCACAGTTAAAATTTAAAGTGTTGTTAACACATTCATATCAAAGTACCCTGGATATCCCATACCTTGAAACTTATGCAATGTATTAATGTAAAGGGACACTTACATTTTGCAAGGTGACGTTTAGGCAACCACACTCATTAACGTCTTAACATTAGGCTGTACAGTAATTTCGGATGTGTGACAGGTTCAATGGTGACTTCAGAAACATGGCTAGAGATGTCACGACCTCAGTATGTTCCTGTTGACATGTTGCTGTTGTGGTGTATGTGTTGTGCGTCCTAGAGGGTTGCTGTGCAGTGTGTATATAAGTAGGTATTTGTACTTACCAACAAGTAGTCCATTGCCATACCGTCCATCCTGGAAGTGTTCATTGATGGTGCAGTGACGGAAGATGTATGAGTCATGTACACTCCCAGGATATTTAGCCACGATGTTGGTGATCAATCCCTGGTGATCGACTACGGCCTGCACGTTGATGGAATGTGTGTGCTTCCTGTTGCGGTAGAGGTGTTCAGTTGCAGCAGGTGGCACAAGCCGCACATGTGTGCAGTCGATTGCACAAAGGACGTGTGGGAAGCCACTGATGAGGTAGAACCCCTGTTTTGATTCCTGCTGCTTCTGCAGTGTGTTAGGGAAGCAGATGTGGCGGGTGTCAGTCGAATGATGGCATCCAGTAATTTGGGCAAAAAGGTGGAGAATGATGGTTGTGATATTCCGCCAACCAGGGCATCAGTTGTTTGGAAAGAGCCACTTGCCAGCATATGAAGTACGGCAAGCAGCTTTGTTTCTGTTGGGATGGTGCGGGGTGTCACCAAAGTGGGGGCCAACTGCTGTTCAATGTTTTGCAGCAGCTGCTGAATGGCCTGCCAGTTTAACCGGTACCTCTGTATGATGTCGTGTTCCCTGAGGCCCTGCAGGGTTGTTCTTGGGCGGAATATCCTCTCCTGCCTTCTGCTGCGCAGGGGTCCATGCTGATGTTGTTGTAGCTGCTGTTGTTGCTGCTGGGCTCTGCGTCTGCGTGCACGCTGGATTAGAATCACCTCCATGGCTCCTTCTTGCTGCTCTGCAGCTCTGCTGTTTGTTCTGTGTGTTCTTATTAAATACAGGTGTGTTTGTCCCATTTTAACGCCTGCCCTATCCCAGGCGTTCATTTTTTCGCAAATCGGGCTGTGCGTCATTTTCTGGCTCCGCCTCCCGGCCGTGCGTCATTTTTGCCCGAAAGCATAAATACGACGCACGGCCCTTTAAGCCATTTTTGGGACGGGAACGCCTACCTTGCATATAATTAACGCAAGGTGGGTTGCCGCATCCCAAAAATTACGCACACGTCGGAATTTTGACGTCCGCGGGCTCGGGCGTCAAAGTTTAAATACGGGGCAACGTTTGCGCTGATTGTGCGTCAATTTTTTTTATGCACAATCGGCGCAGACGGAGTATAAATATGCCCCCATGTGTATAGTATGTGTAGTAGAGGGAGTGACAAGGCTGCAACTCCCAGAAGGTACTGTTTCACTACTTCCAAACAACAGCCCAGTGTTCACTTGCTCACATTCTCATGTTCTTAAACTCTCAATTGAAATGTACTCACCTGTTAGGATACCATTTCAATAGTGTATGTAGTAGAGGCAGTGACATAACTGAAACTCCCAGGAGGCACTGTTTCACTAACTCCAAACACCAGCCCAGTGATCACTTGTCCAAATATGCCTGTTTGTCATCTCTCAATTAAAGTGTTCTCACCTGAGAGGATACCATATGTATATTGTGTGTAGTAGAGAAAGTGACATTATTGCAATTCCCAGGAGGCCTTGTGTCTGTTATTCCAAACACCAGCCCAGTGGTTTGTTAACTCTCAAATACTGTCTCCTCACCTGGGAGGATACTATTTGTCAAGTGTTTGAAGTAGAGGGAGTGAACTGACAACAAATCCCAGGAGGCCCTATTTCTGTAACTCCAACTACCAGCCCAGTGTTCACTTGCCCAAATATCCCTGTCTATCAACTTTCAATTTAAGTGTACTCACCTGGGAGTAATCAAGATACAAATCATGCTCATCTCTGAGATGTGTCTGTCTACCCAGCTCCATCTTGACTTGCTAACCCAAGATGGAACGATTTTGAATATAAATGACACCCTACCCAGTGTGTACAACAAGTATTCCTAAGGCCTCTAGATGCATCACCAGATTGGTATCAGCAGCAGACACATTGACACAGCTCTGTACACTTGATGACTGCAGTCACAGATGCCACAAAGTCCTGGTTTTGCCTGCATCACACTCAAATAGGCCTCCACATGGTCAAATTCAAATATTGCCTTTTAACTGTGTTGCCCGCACTGGTGTTAAATGTCATTTTCAGGCCAGCTCCTAAAGTGCCACTGATCTGCACAACTTATCAGCTGCTTGAGTCAAATTGGGCTGGCATGCTTCACAGTTCATGTCAAATTACCTACAACTTAACTTTGTCCAAGGTTTCTGCTTACAGTAACACAAAACCTTTGGAGGTAGATGTCACAATTCAATCAGTAACTATGCATATTTTTCATCAACAGCTCAAGTTGCCACGGGGCACACGGAGGCCGTAGAACAGACTACCACTACCCCCCTGGATGAAGCCCTAAGTGACAATGACATTTCTAGACTTAGACGTTGCTTCTGGCCTATCAGGGTAACCTGGTGAGATGCAACAGTGAGTCTCACTGGGCTCACAACATCACCTCCCAGCCCTCATCCATCAGCATCACAAAAAAACATTCGCCCCCAACCTGTTTCCCTACCACAGTGTCCACCATCTTATGCCCCACAGGCCTGGATCCTGAGGTGCTGCACAACACATCAGACAATGAGGGTCCAGGAACAAGTTGGAGATGGGCCTGTGGCAAAGGCACAGGCCAGTGGGGATAAGTGTGCATTGCAGGGATGCAGTGGACCAATGGGATGAGAGCACAGGGGATGCTCTGGGTCAGGACACCATCAGCCACATTTTGAGAATCTATCGGGAGTCCCAAGGTGGGATGGGCCAGGTGTTGACCGAACTCCGGCAAATCAAATAGCTAATGAGGGACATGCATGAACAGATGGAGTCCCACAATTCAAACATGACCGAACCTAATCGGGTTATTAAGGGACATGCATACAACCCTGAGCAGGGATTTTCCAAACCCGTCTACCCCTTCCTTTGGCTCATCAATAGCAGGCCCGTCAACATCGGTGTCAGCCACAGGAAGGAAGTCCTTGCCAGAGGAAGAATCAGCCACAGACACCCTGTAGCAGCTGATCACCCCCCGGGAACGGGAATATCTAGCAAAGAATCAAGGAGGTGTTGATGGCAAGACACCCACCACAGCCAGAAATAACCCTCTCCCTTAATGTCCTCCTTTGTGTGCCACACACTCACTCTGTGGACTGATCCCGAACCACAATCCAGTTCCAATGGGAAGAGTACTCTGGACAGTGCTTATCAAATAGGCTGTCAATATGTCTGAACTATTGGCAACTTAAATGATTGTCTCATACTGAGAAAATGAACATACTTACAGGTACAGACCCCCAAACCACAGAAGGAAGGGGTTTCTCACACATTGCTCTGTAGAAAATACAAACATTGAAGTGGTTGATGTCATCTGCTTGAGCCTCATCACATGCCACACCAAAGTAATCCAACATCACATTATCCAAGATTCAGACAGATGGCAGTACAGTAACTGTTCCTGATCACAGGACCCTTATACTCCAATGTTCATGTATCAGGTCGTATGAAGCAAACATATGTCAGTGTTATGGCACAGGCACTATGGTCTACAATGATGAAACACATCTACAGGTAAATACAGGTCATATAAAAAGAGTGTTTAGCCAATGTGAATGGAAAATGACTTGATTGTAAGCTAGGACTACATATTGTATGACCAAATGATGACACACATGCTGTATCAGGCTCACCACAGGACACAAAAGAAGTCCAATGGGCACTTCTGAACTTCCATCCAGACATTGTGTAAGCTGTCTTGGCACAGGTCTGCTACAAAAAAACTATGTGACCTATATTACCTGGAACAATTCATGTCCACTTTGTATGTCAGAACAGCATTGCATACCTGCCAATGTCCCAACTCTGAAATGTCCACATGAAGATGTCATGATGAAGGTACCTGCACAGAGAACAAAACAAGAAGCATAGGCTTGCAACCATACGTATTATATAAGTTACATAGCAAACATATGGAAAGCAAAGCACATTTCTATAATTCTGACACAAACAAAGCAACATCATAAAGGTGGGGAAGTGTAAAAACCTGTCTTATCAATCAGCATTTCACTGAATTTTGCAGTGTATCAGCTCCCTAGGAAAACACTAAACTCCACATATTCTCACAACTAGAGTTCATTGTGCAGTGACAATCATGAGATTACATGACATATTTATTCTCATGTGAAGTAGTTGTGGATGAGATCTTCTCAAAAGTCAGCTCCTTTCTTTTCACCACTGTTTTCTTCAGTTGGCATATCAGGATTCTCACCCAGTGGCACTGCAGGCTCCCCTTTCTCTGTGATGTACGGGATATTCTTCTACAGAGCAATGTTGTAGATCATGCAGCATGCACATTGATCTGACATAATTGCCAGGGTGAGTAGAGGAGTGCTCCACCAGTACTGTCCAGATAGCAAAATCAGGACTGCAGGAGCCTAAACGCCCACTCCACTGTCCGCCTTGTTCTTCCATGGGCTCAATGAAGTGGACTTCCCCTGGCGTGGTTGGATTCCTCAGCGGCATCAATAACCAAGGACAGTTTGGATATGTGGAGTCTCCTGTTAAGGAATAGAACAGAAGTGCAACAATGAGTCACTCACTTTATGATTGTAACACCTGACATTGCGTACACACAATCAGGTCAAAAGTGACTTATCAACCAGCCAGGACCTCTCTGGTTACAGTTGTGATATCAGTTGTGGTATGGTGCTTCTCGGCATTATGAAGGAATCCTGTGTTGATCCCGGATAACGGGCACTCACATTTGAAATGTGGAGATATGCTGAACTGATAACTTGTACATTGATGGAACAGAAGTTTTTTACTGCTGCGGTAGACTTGTGTGGCACCAGGCCAACAAGTGTGACATCTATGGCCCCTTCCACATGTGGGAGGGGGGCAAAACCATAGTCAGTGTTCACACTGGCTAAATCCTCATGCCGGAGGAACCTAATATAGCTGTCAATGTGTTTTACCATTGCTGAGAGGAAATCCTTCAACGTCAGACTGAGCATACATTGAGACATGCCACCAGATAGGGCCACTGTATGTTGGAAGGACCCTGTGGTCAGGAAGTACAATATTGGCATGACGTGCACAGGGGGTGGTGTGCAGTATGGATAAGGGTACTTATGTGTGAAAAGACATGATTTGTAACATTAGTCACTGTGTCCACAGCAACATACATGACACATGCCAGCAATATCATGTGACAAAGCATTTCTGAGTGGATGGACATGCCACCCAGTGCAGAAAGCTGACAACTACACAATGGTCAAATGTGGCCCCCATGGTTGTCAACACATGTGTCCAAAACATGGACTTGGGCAACATCAAACTATCTGCTATACAATTGCCCTTTGAAATGTGACTGTATTTTCTGACCACCAAAATTACTGTAAAGTGGTGGTGGACCTTGCACCGTCGTCATATGCCATCTGTGGCCTGCAACACAATACTCTGTTGGTTGTGTAGTCGGACCTAGACAAGAAGGCAGATTGAGGATGTTTTTGATGCTAATAAACGTTTATTGTTGTTGTGACACATTTTACAGGGCCATGTACATAATTTCAAGCCATCAAAATAGCGAATGTCTGACCTACTCCACTGGACATCAGGACCTGCCTGCGTCCACTGGTGGAAGTTATCCATGGAGTAGGTGGTTCCAACCATGACGGACACACCCATAGGCTAACGCTGTTGCTTGTGGTGGTCGCAGCTCAATGGCGGTGATGACAGTGTATGTGGCATACATGTATGCTGCGTTGTGCTACATCTGTCACTTGACTCCTGACACTGCTGCCAGCAACACCTCTACCACTTCAGCTGCTGTGTGCCACCTCTGGGAACAATCATGCCATGTCCAGCAGGTTAAAGGGCCCCTGTCTTCTCTCAAGAGGAGCTGGGACAGCTTGTGAGTGAGGTCCTTCCACTGTATGGATAGCTCTATGGCTCACCAGAGGAGCAGGTAAGTACATCATTGGCAAATTTGACTCTGTTTAACCCCATGCATCCTTTCCCTCCTCATAGGCTACAATGAGCCTCTGTGTACCAGTAAGACTGCTTGTGTGCCTGTGGTTGCAGTCTGTGTGGTATCAATGAAATGTACGTCGTGCAGGCATTAGTGACCAGTACTATATATTGTGCTCATTCACATTGTGTCATTTTATGTTTTTGGGGTCCTAGATCCTGCTTGTTTTGGGTGCACATAACTGGACAAGGAGACTTTACTGCCATCAAATAACATTTCTTTGGGATGGTTGTACATGTTAGACCACATGTATGTGCATGACAGCAAAAGCTGTTTATGCATTTTGTCATGTTAGTATCTTGCAAGGAATGTGAATTGTGCCACAGATCTTTTACCCCACATATGACCTTGCAAAACTGTTGAATGAAAGGCATATCATGACTCACTGTTTCCTTCAGGTTGTCACACAAGCCACATTGCTGATGACCACATGATGTACTATCATGCATGAAAGTGATAGAAATGTGAGTGTCATATAGGTTCTGTATGCTCGGCCTCCAGAGACCAGGGCCTGCCAAATATATATATATATATATATATATATATATATATATATATATATATATATCGCAGTATGGGACATAGTCCAGGCTGTGGAAGAGTCACTTTGGCTATGCAACTGTGGCACTGTGCCTACTTCCTGGAGACCTGCAGATCCTGCCATGTAGCCAATATGAGGTTCTAGTTGCAATACTTGCCCTAAATGCCTCAGTTCATTAACTAGATTAGGAATGTGTACTGAGGTAAATCCCAGAACTAGTCTGTTTGTGTATTTAGATTCATTATTAATGTGGCGCTTTGACTTATAACAGGTTTCTTACTCCCACAGCTCTGTTGTTACCTTCACAGAATAAGTTATATTAGTCCTGTACAAACTTATTAGACAAATGACAGGCTCACAGTGCAGACAGTGTGTAGATTCCTGGGGGACCATGACATATGACTTAGTAGCTTGGTTACAAAGCAGAAATTGAACAATGCATACCTTTGTATGTTGAATGCCAACTCTGGAGCTTAGACACATATGTCCAAAGGAGCATTCTGTGGTAGAGGCACATACCACAGATATCCACCTTTAAGTGGCATGAGTCTGAATTTGGTAGTCCACATGTCCGCACATGCACAAGGAGGACACTTTCCGTACCCACCAAGCCAGCCCTTTTTATTGTCACTCAAATGTAGTGTAGTGAGTCAATTTTGTAGAGTGTAAATGTGTTGGTCCAGTCAGGCCCAAAGAGTTTACCCTTCAGAAGCCACATTGGTGTGCAGTGTTTAATTGTGGCTCACCTCACAGTACATTTTGCTGGAGCATGGGCTACCTGATGTCAGTAGGCTTGCTTAGTCATTGGATACCATGAGCACATCAGTGAGTTTGTCTGCAGATGAATACCAGAGTGTGTAGTCATGTCCCTGTACTTATTTGCATGTGTGCTTTACACTTGTGGTGTGTTGACAAATTGACCATTTTTGCTCGGTGTTTCTGACGTGTGTGACACAACCATTTGGACACAAACTTGTCATTGTAATCACTTGGTTTGTATCTTGCATCCATACAGGTAAACGCCCAACAGAAGAAGCAGGTTTGAAGAGCCATTGGTCGGAAGGTGTGGACCCTGGGGTTCCATAAACGGCAGACCGCCCACTGTGGCAAGAGGTGGGATGACCTGAGATGCTGGGCATGGAAGATCACAGAGATCCAGCTGGGGCTGTTGCCCTGCCTATCACATTGATGTGTTGATTGATGTGTTGAGTTCTGACATTTTTCCCTGATGATTGGTGATTGGCCATGTGTGACACACTAGATGAGTAACTGTTTGTCTGGATATGTAATGTGGTGCACACTGATGTTCCTTGTCTATTAGCCCAGGGACCTAGGACAGAACTTGGTACAATCTACAAGCAATTTGCTCACCAGGGTCAACACATGGCTGTGTGCATTGATTAATCAAGTAATATTTGTTGGTGTAGTGGGTGTAAATCCTATGCTACAGATCACTACTCCTCAAGTCTAAAAAAAAAGAAGTGATGGATGTGAGAAAGTAGCCTCTTTCTAGCCTTGTTACCCCCACTTTTGGCCTGTTTGTGAGTATATGTCAGGGTGTTTTCACTGTCTCACTGGGATCCTGCTAGCCAGGGCCCAGTGCTCATAGTGAAAACCCTATGTTTTCAGTATGTTTGTTATGTGTCACTGGGACCCTGCTAGCCAGGACCCCAGTGCTCATAGGTTTGTGGCCTATATGTATGTGTTCTGCTAAGCAGAACCTCAGTGGTTATGCTCTCTCTTTACAAATTGTCACTAACAGGCTAGTGACCAATATCACCAATTCACATTGGCATACTGGAACACCCTTATAATTCCCTAGTATATGGTACTGAGGTACCCAGGGTATTGGGGTTCCAGGAGATCCCTATGGGCTGCAGCATTTCTTTTGCCACACATAGGGAGCTCTGACAATTCTTACACAGGCCTGCCACTGCAGCGTGAGTGAAATAACGTCCACGTTATTTCACAGCCATTTACCACTGCACTTAAGTAACTTATAAGTCACCTATATGTCTAACCTTTACCTGGTAAAGGTTGGCTGCTAAGTTACTTAGTGTGTGGGCACCCTGGTACTAGCAAAGGTGCCCCCACATCGTTCAGGGCAAATTCCCCAGACTTTGTGAGTGCGGGGACACCATTACACGCGTGCACTGGACATAGGTCACTACCTATGTACAGCGTCACAATGGTAACTCTGAACATGGCCATGTAACATGTCTAAGATCATGGAATTGTCACCCCAATGCCATCCTGGCATTGGGGAGACCATTCCATGATCCCCCGAGTCTCTAGCACAGACCCGGGTACTGCCAAACTCCCTTTCCCGAGGTTTCACTGCAGCTGCGGCTGCTGCCAATTCCTCAGACAGGTTTCTGCCCTCCTGGGGTCCAGCCAGGCTTGGCCCAGGAAGGCAGAACAAAGGACTTCCTCAGAGAAAGGGTGTTACACCCTCTCCCTTTGGAAAAAGGTGTCCGGGCTGGGGAGGAGTAGCCTCCCCGAGCCTCTGGAAATGCTTTGATGGGCACAGATGGTGCCCATCTCTGCATAAGCCAGTCTCCACCGGTTCAGGGATCCCCCAGCCCTGCTCTGGCGCGAAACTGGACAAAGGAAAGGGGAGTGACCACTCCCCTGACCTGCACCTCCCAGGGGAGGTGCCCAGAGCTCCTCGAGTGTGCTCCAGACCTCTGCCATCTTGGAAACAGAGGTTCTGCTGGCACACTGGACTGCTCTGGGTGGCCAATGCTTGCAGGAGGTGACGTCAGAGACTCCTCCTGGTAGGCTGTTACCTGTGTTGCTAGCCTATCCTCCTTCCTAGGTAGCCAAACCTCCTTTTCTGGCTATTTAGGGTCTCTGCTTTGGGGAATTCTTTAGATAACGAATGCAAGAGCTCATCAGAGTTCCTCTGCATCTCTCTCTTCACCTTCTGCCAAAGGATCGACCGCTGACTGCTCAGGACGCCTGCAAAACCGCAACAAAGTAGCAAAGACGACTACTGCAACCTTGTATCACTGATTCTGCCGCCTTCTCGACTGTTTTCATGGTGGTGCATGCTCTGGGGGTAGCCTGCCTCCTTTCTGCACTAGGAGCTCTGAAGAAATCTCCTGTGGGTCGACGGAATCTTCCCCCGCAACCGCAGGCAACAAAAGACTGCATCACTGGTCCTCTGGGTCCCCTCTCAGCATGACGAGCGTGGTCCCTAGAACTCAGCAACTCTGTCCAAGTGACTCCAACAGTCCAGTGACTCTTCAGTCCAAGTTTGGTGGAGGAAAGTCCTTGCCTCCCCACGCTAGACTGCATTGCTGGGTACCGCGTGATTTGCAGTTGCTCCGGCTCCTGTGCACTCTTCCTGGGCTTCCTTCGTGCACAGCCAAGCCTGGGTCCCCAACACTCTAACCTGCAGTGCACAACCTCCTGAGTTGTCCTCCGGCGTCGTGGGACTCCCTTTTGTGTCTTTGGGTGAGCTCCGGTTCACTCCTCTTCTAAGTCCCTGTTCTGGTACTTCTGCGGGTGCTGCCTGCTTCTGTGAGGGCTCCCTGACTTGCTGGGCGCCCCCTCTGTTTCCTCATCCAAGTGGCGACATCCTGGTCCCTCCTGGGCCACAGCAGCACCCAAAAACCCTAACCATGACCCTTGCAGCTAGCAAGGCATGTTTGCAGTCTTTCTGCGTGGGAACACCTCTGCAAGCTTCTTCACGACGTGGGACATCCATCCTTCAAAGGGGAAGTTTCTAGCCCTCTTCGTTCTTGCAGAATCTACAGCTTCTAAGATCCGGTGGCAGCTTCTTTGCACCCTCAGCTGGCATTTCCTGGGCATCTGCCCAATCTCGACTTTGTCGCGACTCTTGGACTTGGTCCCCTTGTTCCACACGTACTCTCGTCTGAAAATCCACTTTGGTTGCATTGCTGGTGTTGGTCTTCCTTGCAGAATTCCCCTATCATGACTTCTGTGCTCTCTGGGGAACATAGGTGCACTTTACACCTACTTTTCAGGGTCTTGGGGTGGGCTATTTTTCTAACCCTAACTGTTTTCCTACAGTCCCAGCGACCCTCTACAAGCTCACATAGGTTTGGGGTCCATTCGTGGTTCACATTCCACTTTTGGAGTATATGGTTTGTGTTGCCCCTATACCTATGTGCTCCTATTGCAATCTACTGTAACTTTACATTGCTTGCATTACTTCCTTTTGCTATTACTGCATATTTTTGGTATTGTGTACATATATCTTGTGTATATTTGGCATCCTTATACTGAGGGTACTCACTGAGATACTTTTGGCATATTGTCATAAAAATAAAGTACCTTTATTTTTAGTATATCTGTGTATTGTGTTTTCTTATGATATTGTGCATATGACACCAGTGGTATAGTAGGAGCTTTGCATGTCTCCTAGTTCAGCCTAAGCTGCTCTGCTATAGCTACCTTCTATCAGCATAAACTGCTAGAAACACCTCTTCTACACTAATAAGGGATAACTGGACCTGGTACAGAGTGTAAGTACCCCTTGGTACCCACTACAAGCCAGGCCAGCCTCCTACATTGGTTGTGCAGCGGTGGGACAAGTACTTGCAACTACTTACCACTTTGTCATTGTGTACTTTTCATAAGAGACTAATATACAAAACAAGTTCAGTGTATGTACACCTAACCAAAAAGTTTTGCTTTTCTTCTCTTACTCTATTTGCTAAGTGCTGAAAAGTACCTCTAAACTTTCAAAACGTTTCTAAAAAAGTTGAAAAAGTTTTTTCTGTTTCCTTAAAAAGTCCTGAAACTTTTTCTTTCTTTTTTCTGTCCCTAAACCTTTTTCTATCATGTCTGGTACCGGTCCTACTCTTGATCTGGTCAGCTCTGCTTATGATAACCTTAGCTGAAAAGGGTTGAGGAGTCTCTGCATTGATGGAGGTTTAGGGGTAGGGAAGAATCCCTCTAGAGAATTGTTAAATAACATGCTCATTGAGAATGATAAGGCCTTAGCTGGCACATCAGTTGAGAAGTTAGGAGATGGTTCACACTCTGATTCTGGGGCACCCCCAGTAAGAATGTTAGATGGTATCCTTCCCAACCTGCCCCTTAGCAGACCACCTAGCATAACTGGTACTAATGTGAGCTTTCATCACAGTATGGATGTCATTCCTGCAGGCCAGGTTGTTAGGGTGCCAACTGTTAGGGACAGGTCTCCCTCTGTTCATTCACATCATTCTTCTGTGTCAAAGCATAACCAACCCACCCACCCTGATGACAGAATGTTAGAAAGGGAGCTCAATAGATTGAGAGTGGAAGAGTCCAGGCTGAAGCTTAAACAGCAACAGCTGGCTCTAGACAGGGAATCTTTAGACTTAGAAAAAGAAAGACAAAGGTTGGGGTTTGGACCCCATGGTGGCAGCAGCAGTATTACAGATAGTAATCCTGTGAAAGAGCATGATTCTAGGAATCTGCATAAGATAGTTCCCCCTTACAAGGAGGGGGATGACATTAACAAGTGGTTTGCTGCACTTGAGAGGGCCTGTGTTGTACAGGGGGTCCCTCAAAGGCAGTGGGCTGCTATCCTATGGCTATCTTTCAGTGGAAAGGGTAGGGATAGGCTCCTTACTGTAAAGGAAAGTGATGCCAATATTTTTACAGTTTTAAAGAATGCACTCTTGGATGGATTTGGCTTAACCACTGAACAATACAGGATTAAGTTCAGAGAAACCAGAAAAGAGTCTTCACAAGACTAGGTAGACTTTGTTGACCATTCAGTGAAGGCCTTGGAGGGGTGGTTACATGGCAGTAAAGTTTCTGACTATGAAAGGCTGTACAATCTAATCCTGAGAGAGCATATTCTGAATAACTGTGTGTCTGATTTGTTACACCAATATCTAGTGGACTCAGATCTGACATCTCCCCAAGAATTGGGAAAGAAGGCAGACAAATGGGTCAGAACAAGAGTGAACAGAAAAGTTCATACAGGTAGTGACAAGGATGGCAAGAAGAAAGATGGTGAGAAATCTCAGGATAAGCATGGGGATAAGGGTAAATCCAAAGATCCTTCTTCAAATCCTAAACACTCTTCAGGGGTTGGGGATAAAACAAATTCTTCCTCTTCTTCACAACCTACACACATTAAAAAGCCTTGGTGCTTTGTGTGTAAAAACAGAGGCCATAGGCCAGGGGATAAATCCTGTCCAGGTAAACCCCCTGAGCCTACCACCACTAATACATCAAGCTCTAGTGCCCCTAACAGTAGTGGTAATAGTAGTGGGACTGCTGGCAACAGTCAAACAAAGGGTGTAGTTGGGTTCACTTATGGGTCCATCATAGAAACTGGGGTAGTCAGTCCCAAGACAGTTTCTGTCACACCTAGTGGCATGTGCCTTGCCACACTGGCTTCTTGTCCCCTTTCAATGGATAAGTACAGGCAGACAGTTTCAATAAATGGTGTTGAGGCCCAAACCTACAGGGACACAGGTGCCAGTATCACTTTGGTGACTGAAAACCTAGTGGCTCCTGAACAACACATCATTGGACAACAGTATAAGATTATTGATGTCCATAACTCCACTAAGTTTCTTCCCTTAGCTATAGTTCAGCTTAGTTGGGGTGGAGTTACTGGCCCTAAGCAGGTGGTAGTATCACCTAGCTTACCTGTAGACTGCCTCCTAGGTAATGACCTAGAGGCGTCAGGTTGGGCTGATGTAGAGTTTTATACCCATGCAGCCATGCTGGGTATCCCTGAGGAATTGTTCCCTCTCATTTCTACTGAAATGAAAAAGCAAAGTACAGAAAAAGGCATGAAAACTCAGGATCCCTCTCCAACAACAGGTAAAAAGGGTATCACAATATCCCCCACCCATCCTGCCATTCAGGATACCATTCCGGTGGTGGGAGAAATCTCTCCTAGGGTGGAACCTGTTCCAAGGGAATCATCAGCTGGCATAGCTGTACTCCCTGAGGTGGAAGTACCTCTCTGTGGGATAACTAATATTGGTGAGAAAAAGAGCACCATTTTAGTTAACATGGAGCATCCCTCCAACCCTCCCAGAGAAACTTTAGTGCAGAAACCCTGCACTGCCTCACAACACTTAGGACATCAACCCTGCCCTAGTGTGGAGCTCATAGGACAGCATCCCTGCCCTGCTCCAAATCAAGAGAAACAGCATCCCTGTTCTCTCTTCCAGCCATATGGACAAAGTTTTTGCCCAGCTATGGCTTTACTGAGACAGCATCCCTGTCTGGCATTCTCATCACTAGAAATAGGTCCAGTGGCCAATCCCACTTTTCTTAACAAAAACTTACTGATAGAAACTCTGAAAATATATCTTCACATTGTTGCTTAGCTAAAAAACTTCAAACAGGGTGGTTTACATCCCCACAGGGAAGTAACCATATAGTGGATGATAAAGGGAGTAACCAGTCTATTGCAGAGCTACTCTCTACTTATCACCACTTTGACAATAAAGTCTCAACTGGCCAAGGTTAGCCTTATTGTCCTTCGTTTGGGGGGGTTGTGTGAGAAAGTAGCCTCTTTCTAGCCTTGTTACCCACACTTTTGGCCTGTTTGTGAGTATCTGTCAGGGTGTTTTCACTGTCTCACTGGGATCCTGCTAGCCAGGGCCCAGTGCTCATAGTGAAAACCCTATGTTTTCAGTATGTTTGTTATGTGTCACTGGGACCCTGCTAGCCAGGACCCCAGTGCTCATAAGTTTGTGGCCTATATGTATGTGTTCCCTGTGTGATGCCTAACTGTTTCACTAAGGCTCTGCTAAGCAGAACCTCAGTGGTTATGCTCTCTCTTTACAAATTGTCACTAACAGGCTAGTGACCAATTTCACCAATTCACATTGGCATACTGGAACACCCTTTAATTCCCTAGTATATGGTACTGAGGTACCCAGGGTATTGGGATTCCAGGAGATCCATATGGGCTGCAGCATTTCTTTTGCCACCCATAGGGAGCTCTGACAATTCTTACACAGGCCTGCCACTGCAGCCTGAGTGAAATAACGTCCACGTTATTTCACAGCCATTTACCACTGCACTTAAGTAACTTATAAGTCACCTATATGTCTAACCTTTACCTGGTAAAGGTTGGGTGCTAAGTTACTTAGTGTGTGGGCACCCTGGCACTAGCCAAGGTGCCCCCACATCGTTCAGGGCAAATTCCCTGGACTTTGTGAGTGCGGGGACACCATTACACACGTGCACTGGACGTAGGTCACTACCTATGTACAGCGTCACAATGGTAACTCCGAACATGGCCATGTAACATGTCTAAGATCATGGAATTGTCACCCCAATGCCAGGACCCAATGCCATCCTGGCATTGGGGAGACAATTCCATGATCCCAGAGTCTCTATCACAGACCCGGGTACTGCCAAACTACCTTTCCTGGGGTTTCACTGCAGCTGCGGCTGCTGCCAACCCCTCAGACAGGTTTCTGCCCTCCTGGGGTCCAGCCAGGCTTGGCCCACGAAGGCAGAACAAAGGAATTCCTCAGAGAGAGGGTGTTACACCCTCTCCCTTTGGAAAAAGGCGTCAGGGATGGGGAGGAGTAGCCTCCCCCAGCCTCTGGAAATGCTTTGATGGGCACAGATGGTGCCCATCTCTGGATAAGCCAGTCTACACCGATTCAGGGATCCCCCAGCCCTGCTCTGGCGCGAAACTGGACAAAGGAAAGGGGAGTGACCACTCCCCTGACCTGCACCTCCCAGGGTAGGTGCCCAGAGCTCCTCCAGTGTGCTCCAGAACTCTGCCATCTTGGAAACAGAGGTGCTGCTGGCACACTGGGCTGCTCTGAGTGGCCAGTGCCAGCAGGTGAGGTTAGAGACTCCTCCTCATAGGCTCTTACCTGTGTTGCTAGCCTATCCTCCTTCCTAGGTAGCCAAACCTCCTTTTCTGGCTATTTAGGGTCTCTGCTTTGGGGAATTCTTTAGATAACGAATGCAAGATCTCATCAGAGTTCCTCTGCATCTCTCTCTTCACCTTCTGCCAAAGGATCGACCGCTGACTGCTCAGGGCGCCTGCAAAACCGCAACAAAGTAGCAAAGACGACTACTGCAACCTTGTATCGCTGATCCTGCTACCTTCTCAACTGTTTTCCTGGTGGTGCATGCTCTGAGGGTAGCCTGCCTCCTCTCTGCACTAGGAGCTCTGAAGAAATCTCCAGTGGGTCGACGGAATCTTCCCCCTGCAACCGCAGGCAACAAAAGACTGCATCACCGGTCCTCTGGGTTCCCTTTCAGCACGACGAGCGTGGTCCCTGGAACTCAGCAACTCTGTCCAAGTGACTCCCACAGTCCAGTGACTCTTCAGTCCAAGTTTGGTGGAGGTAAGTCCTTGCCTCCCCACGCTAGACTGCATTGCTTGGTACCAAGTGATTTGTAGCTGCTCCGGCTCCTGTGCACTCTTCCAGGACTTCCTTTATGCACAGCCAAGCCTGGTTCCCTGACACTCTAACCTGCAGTGCACAACCTCCTGAGTTGTCCTCCGGCGTCGTGGGACTCCCTTTTGTGTCTTCGGGTGAACTCCGGTTCACTCCTCTTCTAAGTGCCTGTTCCGGTACTTCTGCGGGTGCTGCCTGCTTCTGTTAGGGCTCCCTGACTTGCTGGGCGCCTCCTCTGTCTCCTCTTCCAAGTGGCGACATCCTGGTCCCTCCTGGGCCACAGCAGCACCCAAAAACCCTAACCATGACCCTTGCAGCTAGCAAGGCTTGTTTGCGGTCTTTCTGCGTGGGAACACCTCTGCAAGCTTCTTCACGACGTGGGACATCCATCCTCCAAAGGGGAAGTTTCTAGCCCTCTTCGTTCTTGCAGAATCCACAGCTTCTACCATCTGGTGGCAGCTTCTTTGCACCCTCATCTGGCATTTCCTGGGCATCTGCCCAATCTCGACTTTGTCGCGGCTCTTGGACTTGGTCCCCTTGTTCCACACATACTCTCGTCCAGAAATCCACTTTGGTTGCATTGCTGGTGTTGGTCTTCCTTGCAGAATTCCCCTTTCACGACTTCTGTGCTCTCTGGGGAACATAGGTGCACTTTACACCTACTTTTCATGGTCTTGGGGTGGGCTATTTTTCTAACCCTCACTGTTTTCCTACAGTCCCAGCGACCCTCTACAAACTCACATCGGTTTGGTGTCCATTTGTGGTTCGCATTCCACTTTTGGAGTATATGGTTTGTGTTGCCCCTATACCTATGTGCTCCTATTGCAATCTACTGTAACTTTACATTGCTTGCATTACTTCCTTTTGCTATTACTGCATATTTTTGGTATTGTGTACATATATCTTGTGTATATTTGGCATCCTCATACTGAGGGTACTCACTGAGATACTTTTGGCATATTGTCATAAAAATAAAGTACCTTTATTTTTAGTATATCTGTGTATTGTGTTTTCTTATGATATTGTGCATATGACACCAGTGGTATAGTAGGAGCTTTGCATGTCTCCTAGTTCAGCCTAAGCTGCTCTGCTATAGCTACCTTCTATCAGCCTATGCTGCTAGAAACACCTCTTCTACACTAATAAGGGATAACTGGACCTGGTACAGAGTGTAAGTACCCCTTGGTACCCACTACAATCCAGGCCAGCCTCCTACAATGGGTCACTGTCATCCTCAGCCATGTGTCTGCTCAAGTGAGTAGATTGCCATCTGCCCTCCAGAGGCTACTTGTCTTCAGTGTGTGACAAGTGCTGGTGCCTCACTACTGTCTGTCATATGAAGCTGGCCATCATACATGTGACACAGCATACTTTGTTCTTTGGGGGCAGCTACAGATCAACATTTCCCCTTGTTAAGTGGGGAATATCCATTATTTATATATATAGCCATCTCTGTTGCCAAGATTCCTTGTGCCTACATGTAAGCATGTCTCCATTTCCCTTTTGACCAAACGTGAACACTGCTGTTTCATTGGATGATTTGTGCATTCCTTCACATATATGTGCATGCCAATCTATGTTTGGAATTGGACATATGCAATGGGGCTACATTTCATGTGGTGCCACAGACTGGAGTGTGTCACCATTGATTGTTGGCTCACAAATACTTTACCTATCATTTAATTCCATTTGGTATGCACAAATGCAGTAGTAATGAGGGACATGACAGCTAGGACTAGAGTTTTTACACACATTGTGCATGTCCGTGCCATGTGTAAATGGGCACTGCATATTTGCATTGGGGAAGGTTTGTTACCTGACTGTTGGCATGCATCATGGAGTAACTTGCAGTTCTGTTGGAATCATATGTGGTAGGGTAAAATCATTTATCCACGGACATCTGGGTTTGCAGGACCAAAATAGAGACAATGATGTAGCTTCCCATTGGCCAACAGGTTGAGGGCCCTCTACAAGTAGTTGCAAAACTCAGGGCCTCTCCAACATACAAATGACTAATAGCTTCTTCTGATGCAATCAGTGTATGTCATTGTAAGGGGTGCCAGAGAGTAATGGTAATTTTCATAGGGCTTGCTGATTCATTGTGTTGTGGAATTTAGAGACATAGCTCTCTGACAGTTTTCGCATTTTGTTAACAGTGTGCATTTCTATGCCAAATGTGCAGCATATCTGAGCATCATTAGTATTACCTTGATGACTCCAATAGGGCAAATGACACATGGTGAAGTGTGCATTGTTGAATCATTTCTAGTGTGACATGCGTATTTCTATGTCACCTTCTTCAGGCTACTGTTCTGCTGCCACTAAAATGTTAGGTTTTGGAGCATCATTTCTTACTGTTGTGTTATTGTGCATGTGACAAATAGATATCTGCATGACCCTGTGTGGGATATCTGGAAATAAAGTTGGCATTGAACTACTATTGATTGACAACAGGTAACTAAGATATGCTCCATGAGACAAAGCATTGGAGGTGATGTGGTCTCCTACTTGTTCAATGGTTACTGTGATTGAACAACTTCAGTCATGCAACTGGAGTTGTCTGAGATCCTGATTTTTCTGTGGGCAACTGTTGACAATTCAAATGTCATGCATGCATTTGATATGTTACATGTAGGTGCCACATTATTGTAGTTTGTTGCTGGGGTCATGGTAACGTTCGCTAGTCACAGCTGTTGTACATTTGTGATTAGGAGCATGTGGTGACTGTTTTCCTGTATGTAACTGCAGCATCATCCCAAGCGACCCATCCCAAGCACTCACTGCACCCACTCTATTCCCCTTAAAAGTGCAGGTGGGTTACCATCTGAACAGTAAAACATGGACCGGCTTTAAAGCAGCTGCTCTGTTTTTCACTTGAATGCACTGTCCTCACAGTAGCCCAAAACTGTGGCTAGCCTGGGAGCAGCGCATTCAAGGTAATAGGGCACACTTTGTCTGCGTCTGGCACATCTGTTTTAAGGTGTGCCAGACACAATCAGCGAAAATGCCCCCAATGTGTAATAGGGCCCCTGTATGTATAAAACTAAAAAGTATATATCCAACTTTTTAAATACTGCATCCTGTCCTTGGGACTATCCAGGGCTTACCTTAAGGGTGACTTATATGTATTAAAATGGAAGGTTTTGACTTGGCAAGAGGGTTAACTTGCCAGGTCAATATGGCAGTTTAAATCTTCAGACACAGACTCTGCGATGGCAGGCCTTAGCCATGCTTGAAGGGTTACTGCTGTGAGTAAAAGTAAATTAAATATGCTAATTGGGGATAAGCCAAAATTATCATGCTTTAGGGAAACAACACATGTACTTTAGCACTGGTCAATAGTGGTAAAGTTCCCAGAGTTCTAAAGCCAGCCAAAGCAAAGTCAGCAAAAACAAGAGGTCAAAAGGCAAAAAGTAAAGGGAACCCATGCCAAGGATGCTAGGTCCAACAATCGTCCTTATCAAACCATGCCCTCTTAGCTACTCACTAAAGGTAAAACCCGGAACGGTGATGCAACTGACCCTTCACTAATTTAGGTATGAGTTTAGTAAAGTCTCTGAAGAATTATCTAGTTAACACAACAGCCCTCTTCACAACTCCACTTATGATTTTCCTCTTAAAAATGTATTTGACTTAGTTAGTGTAACAGATTGAAGACCGGTTTCACTATATCAGCCTGGATATGTTGACTTCAGCCATTTCCATACTGAAAGAAGTAAGTTTCTATGTATATAGACGAATGATTGTAAGTAACAGGCTAGTTATAGTTTTATGATATCAAGAATCCCTCTATTTACAACTCAAATAACTATGCTGAGTAATGCTATCAGCATGAAATACTTGCATATGCAATGCTTAGTATACCTTTATAGGGCTATAATGTCTAAACAATTGGTATAAATAAAATATTAATCAAGAAGCAAAACGGATTGAAATGAAGCATGTAATTTTTCCAATTCATTAACATCAGTAAATGTATAAAATAGAAGATTAAGTAAATAAATAACAGTTGTTTTAAAAATACCGTATGTGCTATTATAAATAAAAGTTCCAGTGGAACTATACCAACTTTCAATACATGCTTTCTCCTTGCTTGTTTAGCATATCCTTAACTACTAAATGAAAAAGTCATTTATTTAAATATGGCTTTCAGCTGTAGCTGTAATCCTAACTTGTTTTCCCATTTATCCATCCATTTATGTGTTTTCATTTATAAACAATATTCTCCATTTTGTGTACACACATGGCACAACGACCTTCAGACATTTTCTGATTATACTTAATTGAAAAATCCAGTTTTAAAAAGTCATTTAATGTGGCAAATACAACAAAATTATTTCCTTTATTTGATAATCTAAGAATGTATTTCTCTTTTACTTTGAAATGTCTTTGGCATGCATGAGCAGTAGATTTAGCGTTGGACAGCCTATAAATTTGTCATCTCTGGAGAGAAGAAGCCTTACTTGAAATCCAGGTCAAGTTTATTTCACTGACTATTTTTTTTCTGACTAGGATAGTTCAGCCTTTAAAAGGTCAATTTTGTGTTGGTTCTTCTAGTATTTTTTCAGAAAGGTAACTATCTAATGCCCTCTGGATAAACAATGCAAGTATATATATATCACTGAATTGAAAGTACATAAATCCTATACAAGTAAATCACTGAAATACGTAGTGTTCAAACTCGAACGTTTATCATGCATTTCAAATGTATATTAGAAACACATTGGGTCTCATTACGACCCTGGAGGTCTTAAGATTGCCAAGGCCACGATGACAGTCAAACCACCACCAATGTGGCAGTCCAACAGCCACATTACAACCGTGGTGGTTGAGCCACAGTCGGACGGCCAACATAGCCAGTTCACCTCCACTGGCTATGCTGCCGGATTATGAGTCTCTTTTCCACCGGCGATTACATGGCAGTAGGCCTGCCATGTAAAGGCTGGCAGACACAGAGTGCAGGGTGCCCCAGGGAGGCCCCAGCACTGCCCATGCACTTGGCATGGGCAGTGTAGTGCTCCACCCCGGCCAGCCCCTACGTGGTTTTTACTGTCTGCTTTGCAGACTTTTAAAATCGCGATGGATGCTGGTGCTCCCTATTCACTACAGCATTGCTGCTGGCTTTATTATGAGATGGCATAAATGTTGTAGGGCGTTTCCCTCTGGTCTGCGCGCTGACCAAGCAGGAAACTCTTAATAGGGCCCACGGAAAGGGGCCCACACTGGCTGTACCCTGACCGCAGAGTTTAGTGGACGGCCTTTTCCATCCGCCAAATTCATAATGTCCCCATTATGTTTAAATTGTGGTTTTGAACATGATGTTACTGCACAGACCCAGCAGCATTGACAGTGAATTCTAATGTATACATTTATATCATAATTTCCAGCATAGTGTCATAGTTTCTACCGAGAAAACACATAGGGGGAGATTTTGACCCCAGCGGTAAAAACAGCCTACCACTGCATGACTGCATGACAGCTGCCAAAAGACCATCATCGCGGCTACCAGCCGTCCACCGTATTATGACCACAGTCGGATTTCCACCAGAAGGATGGCGGAAATCTGTCTGTGGCCATGCCGGCGGATGGCGGTGAGGTGGCGCTGCTGCCAGCAGCAGCGCCACACCAGTAGACTGCCGCAGACCGTATCATGACCCATGATACGGCCTGGCGGTGTTCTGCTGGTGGACGCCCCGTACTGGCTCCTGCCGGAGGACCCCCTGACAACAGGTAAGTCGGTTGCTCCGACAGGGGAGGGGAGTGTTGTGTGTGTGTGTGGGGGTGTGTATGTCTGTGGGTGCTTGTATGCGGATGTGTGTTCCGTATTGTATGTGTGTGCATGTATGGATGTGGGAGTGCATGTATGTTGTGTTGTGTGAATGCGTGTGTGCTTGTATGTATGTAAGTGTGTATGGATGTGTGTGTGTGAATAGATGTATGCATGCTTGGCTAAATGTGGGAATGAGTGTGTGTATGCTTGTGTTTGTGTGTGAATGAAGGTGCATGTATGAAGGGGGGTCTGGAGAGGAAGGGGGGCTGGAGGGGGAATCTGTGGAGGTGGGCAGGGAAGACTCCTATCAGTGACAGGGAAGGGATTCCCTGTCACTCATAGTGCCTACTGCCATGATTTTCGTGGCGGTAAGGTTGCCACAAAAACCATGGCGGTAGGCGGTATTATAATCCCGCAGGCGGGCATGTCACGGCCGCCGGGCAGGAGAGTGAAGTCTCCAGCCTGGCGGTCATTACCGTTGCGGCGGTCAGCGTGGTACAAAGCCAAACCACCAATGTCTCAATATGGAGAAAAGTACCACCAGCCTGTTGGCAGTACTTTCATCCATATTAACGCCTGTCCACCGGGGCCATAATGACCCCTATAGTTCTTAAATACTTGCCTAATAAATTATCCTGGACTGATTGACAAAATAAACAACAATATACAGGATAATTAATGACACTAAAGAGGTGGGAAAACAGTTACTAAGGGTTGATTTTGAAAATAGATACAATCTATGGGCCCGATAATGAGTTTGGTGGTCCGAGGACCGCCAAAGTCACAGTGGTTGTCGGACCACTGCACTCCTGGCAGTCCGAATGTCAGATTATGATCCTGGCAGTCAGACCGCCAGGAGACCACTGCCTCAGCTGGGAACATGGATCCCAACAGGTTGGTGGTGTTCGGAGTAGTGGTCAGCCACGGCGATGCCAAGTTCAGCACCACCTTGCTGATCACGACTCCACTTTCTGCCAGCATTTCCATGGCAGTTTCACCGCCATGGAAAGGCTGGCAAAAAGCCAGTGCCGAGGGCCATTTTGTGGGAAGAGCAGGGGCCTCTCTGTCATCACCCTCAAAATTTGCACTGTCTGCTATGCAGACAGTGTGCATTCCGAGGGTGGTTGTGTACGATGGACAAGGGATCCAAAGCCAATGCCACCGCACTGGTTCCACTGGGCTGATTGGTGGAAACACCATGATACAACATCTCTGCCAGTCAGCCAGGTGGAACATTGTAATACAAGAGGGTTAGGCTGCTGCCTTGACGGCAGCCTCAGCCCGCTGTATTGGCAGTCTTGGCGACAAAGCGGAAGAGTACGTAATCACCCCTATTTCTCCACATGCTAATCCTATTACGCTGATGACAACAAGGATCCAGGTGCACTTTTCAATAAAAATAATATGCAAACAAGAAGCAGCAAACATCCTTGATATTTTGTTTGAGCCAAGGGAGAGAGTACATCAGAATCCAGACATAAATAAGAGATCATGAAGGCCTTCTATTCTGGTCTATACGGATACCAAATCAAAGAACCTTTCCAAGGGAGGATTTCCGAGGTCACCTGAAACTTGGGTTCTGCCTTGATTCCAACCCGATGAAATAAAAGCATTTTCTTTCTCTGAAGGAAAGTCTGGGCTCTAATAATATATGTTTTGGTCTTCCATAGTTCTAGTTCCAATTCAATATACTCTAAAAAAAATTGAAAAATACAGGGGGTTCCTCATCATAATCATCATGCATGCCTGCAGTGACTATGGGCAACAAACTTCACACTACATTTGACAAGGTTGGAAACCACAGGGGCCATACTATTCAGAGGTATATGCTTCCTCATAATTGATTACAATGTTATAACTAAGCTAATATCCAAAAGCACATACAAATACCTGTTTATTTCATCTAAACAGTCCATACAGATTAAACTTGGGTTATAGAAAAGAACATCATCATCAGTCGTGGACTGCTGGGGTTACCGGGGACGGGGCAGCACACGTGGGGGGAGAAAAATTGTAATAAATGTAAAAAACAAAAAAAGTACCTCCGTTCCGCCACGCCGACGCTTCTCCATCATGCAGTGCAGGCTCCCAGCCTGCCCTGTGGCCAAACTTGATGCTTCTGAATTGGTTGGGAGTCGCCAGCCAGTGTGCTGCCATGCAGACTGGCAGCCTGTGTCTGCTCTCTCCAGCCCGGCAACACAGTGCTGGGCTGGAGAGAGCATACTGTGCATTTGTGTTTTGCTGGCTTGAGACGGCGGGCCAAACATATATGCACAGTGAGGGGAGTGCACAGTGCCTCACTGCTCGTCATCCCTTGGCCCCACCCCTTTCACAATGAAGGGATAATAAACATGGTTTATTATCACTTCGTTGTGAAGATTTGCAGCTTCTGCTGTTGGCAGAGAAGGGATGGAGGAAAGAGGAGTTTCAGCATGTCTATGGGTAAAACAGTGGTATAAAATCACTGAGTAGGAAAGTAACTTAGCTTTCCCCTATTATGGAACTTTCAATCTAAGGGTATTAGAGAATATGAGGTGCATGAGTCAAAACCCATTTCTAGGCCTGCACAATTTGAAGGACTTGGCATTTGGGAATTAGTTATGAGACAGAAAGAAGTTCTGCAATTTGAGAGGGGAACGTGAAAGGCAGAAAAGATGTTGGCAGAAGTTAGATGGGATGAGGAACAGAAAATCTGGGTAGCAGATACGTTACATGGAGTGATGAAATTCTTCTCAGCAATAACACAGGAGGGTGATGGAAGTGTTAGATCTAAACCCAAAAGGAAGTCCACAGAAGACCTAGAGCAGAAGTTAGATGAATATAATAAAGCAACATCTAACAAACATTATTCAGATAATGATTTATAACCCAGCATTAGCAGTTGAATTAGTAAATCAGAATGTAACCTCGAGTATAGCCACAGCTCCAGTTGCACAAAGCCATGTTCAAGTAGTTCCAATGTACCTACTGTAGCACAGGTGCCAGTGGTTTATCCAACTGTTCCAGTTGTTAATATAGCCCAGCATGTCACAGTTCCAGCTATGCCACAGCCAATTCAGGAGTTACTCTAATAGAGTATATGCCTAATGTAATGACACCTGCACAAATTGTGAATCAGAGACAGACAATGCCCATGTATTCACCAGTGGCGACAACACAGAATGTTGCCCCAAATCAATCAAATCAGACTTTTGGTACAGTATTAACTGGTCAGGATACAGGACTAAAGCCCCCCACCAAGTGAAACAAATTTGGCAGGGCCAGATGCATTGACAGTTCCTGTGACAACAGGTCCATTCTTTCCATTGTATGCCCAGGGTAATAATGGGAATGGTCCACAGACTCCAATCCGGTATCACCTGTATATTCTCCTCTTGGAACTAATGCAGAAAAGGAAAGACTGAGCACTGCAGTGCCAACAATGACCCCTATGAATTCTTTCGTTTTTAGCCAGAGATGTGAACAAGTAGGCCCGCTGATTCATATGACATGTTTCCCCATGCTCTACAGGTTCATCTATACTGGCTCAGGAGCAGGCTACAAGAGCGCCATGTAATACTCCACAGCCCATATCTCAAGGTAGTAGTAGTAATGATATTAGCTTACAAGGATTATCAGCTCAACAATTAACTGAATGGTTAGACAGTTTAGAGAAACATGCCAGAGGGAGAGAAGACACTGAACATGACTAGAATAAAATTGGAATTGAATGAAATGATTCGGGCAACATTTGAACTGAACAGATTGGATTCTTACAATGTGATTTATGTGCAAGGATGTCACACATCGTTCAGGACAGATCTCTGGGAAATTAGCTGACTTGGCAGAAAAAATATAAACATTAGATGAATAAATCCAAACAGCTAAAGAGGAGTTACAGATTAGAATTAGATTTCAGAGACATTGAAAACATGAGATTGTCTGGAACAAAAATTCACATTAAAAAATGTATTCAGAGCATCCAAGGATTGGGAGCATTGGATAAATGGGAAGGCAAATGGGCAAAGGAAAGAGATCAGAAGAAAAAGCTGACTGCACCTTCAAATGGTGTACAGCAGGCTGAGGTAGGTGCAAATATGATGCCAATGAGAGAAATTCTGGGAAGGAATTGTGTTCATGTTCCATGGATCAGAAGTGACATTTTGTCCTTTACTAATGATTACCCAAAGTGGAGGGAGAAACCAGTGAAATGGTACCAAGAAACGGAGAGGTTTGTTAAGCATGCAAAGTGTTTGTGTGAAGATTTGAATACTTTATTAGAAATTTTGGTTCCAGCTAATTTTGGGGTTGAAGGTAAGCAGAGTGTTGATTGGCAAATTCGTGATCAGCCAAGGGATTCAGTGACAGGTGTGCCATCTGAAGAGGTAATGAAAAGTCATTACAAGGTGATTGAATTTCTGAAATGTAGGGTTTCTCCCATAGTCGTTGATTGGCAGAGAATTGACAGGATAGCTCATGAGTCGAAGGAGTTTGTTCATTTATTATGAGAGATTGTTACAAGCAATTAAACAATACAGTGGCACAGAGATTATTGAACCAAGAGATATGATTCATTTTGTGTTCAGATTTGTTCAAGGTTCGAAGCCTGAAATATGCAATATGATTTGGAATCTATTCATTTGCTGGCAGGGTAAACCGATTGCTGAAGTACTGAAGTACTCAAAAAACTGTAGTGATGAAATTGAACTATAGCACAAGAGCTTAAAGGAGGAGCTGATGGCGATGCAGATTAAGGGGGTTATTACGACCCTGGTGGTCGGCGCAAATATGGCAGTAAGTACCACCAACAGGCTGGCCGTACGTACCGCCACATGACAATGGCCGGTTGGCTGAAGCCAACCTGCCAAAGTACCACTCTGACCGCCAACGCGGTAACAGCCGCCGGGCTGGAGATGTTCATCTCCAGCCTGGCAGCCGTCACTGTTCCGCCTGCTGGATTATGGCCCCGTCTAGTGCCATGGTTTCCGTGGCGTTCATAACGCCACAAAAACCATGGTGGTAGGCCATATTAGTGACAGGGAATTCCTTCCCTGTCACTGATAGGGGTCTCCCCCCTTCCTCTCCAGGTACCCCCACCTCTCAAAAGCCCCCCCACCACCCCTATATATTCACACCTCCCCTTTCACACACACACATACACACGCACACACGCATACACACACCTATTCCCACATGCTTCCAAGCATGCATACATCCATTCACACACACATCCACACACACTTTCAAACATAAATGCAGACACGCATAACAGAACATAAACACACTTACATTTGCACCCCCAACACACACACACACACACACAACACCCCCACCCCCTCCTCTGTCAGAGACCCGAGCTACCTGTGTTCAGGGGATCTTCCGGCAGGTGACGGGACAGAGCGCTGCTGCCACCAGCAGCGCCCGTCAGCAGAAAACCGCCAGGCTGTATAATTGGTCATAATACTGCTGGTGGCGGTCTACTGGTGTGGCGCTGCTGGTGGCAGCAGCGCCACCTTACTGCCATCTGCCAGCAGGGCCACAGCCAGATTGCCACCATTCTTGTGGAAGAAATCCAGCTATGGTCATAATAGGGTGGACGGCTGGTAGCAGTGGCAATGGTCTTTTGGTGGCCGTAACCGCGGCGGTAGGTGTTTTTTACCTCTAATGTCAAAATGAGAGCCTAGGTCTGCCCAATCAGCAGGTATGCAGGGATCACAAGGGAGGATGGACACAGGAGCAATGCAGGGATTACAGCAAGAGGGAAATATGATGGCTCTTTTTAGAGGTAGAAGTGGTGGAGCTAGAATAGATCCAAATGTCAATATGGCTGATGTTTAAAATACTTCCTTGTCATGTGTGCAGGAATATCAGACGCTGGAAATGGGAGTGTTCATACAGTTGTATAAATAATTTGGTACAAGGTAGTGGTGTTGTGCGATTGGTTGACAACAGTCAATTTCAAATTCTAAGAGTTCAAAGTCCCCAACACCAAAACATAAATAGTCCTACTGAAGCAGTACAGGTCCAATTTCCTCAACAGCAAATTCAGGCCCCACAGCAAATGCAGATTCCACAAGCTCCGATGGCACAGCAACATGTACTGGTTCCTCAGCAGAACACTAATCAGAGAGCAAATGCAAGTGTAAATCAGTTAATCACACAATACCCATTAATGGATTTCAGTGATGATGAAGTGAGTGAAGGATTCCTGAGTGAGAGTTCAGAAGAGGAACAATGTGTGTTGGCTGCCTCATTGGAGGTAGATCAATGTGATCCTTATGTGAATGCAAATGTTATGGGTAATGATAATTAGTTTCTGGTTGACACAGGAGCAGCTCGTTCCACTGTCAGACCTGCAGAAGTCCTTAATATGCCCCTTTCTGGAAAGACAGTTCAAGTAGTAGGAGTAACAAACCAGTATCTGGTAAACCCCATTGTGGAGTACATCCCGGTCACCATAAGAATGTTTGAGGATTTATACCGATTTGCGGTGTGTGATTCAAGTCCTGTGAGTCCGTTTGGAAAAGATTTGCTATGCAAATTAAAAGGATCCATCACTTGTACTCATGAAGGGATAGCAATTTAAACAAATAGTGATGATGAAAACTCCAGCCAAACTGACGAGAAGTACCCTGTAATTTACTTTTTCCTGCCATGACAATCAGAGGCTTGGCTGATGAAATATAAGACACAGTAATGTTGAGAGTTTCAGATAGCTCTGTAAAAGATATTTAACTTTCACAAGGTGTTGAGTCTGTCAAAGTGACTAGAAAGCCAAAAGCAGTCCTTCCCAGAATGCTACAGTATAACATGATCCCAGAAGTAATTGAGGGAATTACTCCAATAACTTTAGATTTTGTTGAGCAGGGAGTTCTTAAAGAAGTGATGGGCAGCCCATATAATTCTCCTATTATGGGACTGTGAAAGTTCAGTAGAAAAAACTGCATAGACAAGGTTTTGAGAAAGGTGAACAAAATTGTGGTATCATGTTATCCAGCAGTAATATTATTCCAGATTTCATGTGAAGCAGAATGGTGTTCTGTTATTGATTTGTCCCAATCTTTCTTCTCAGTGCCTTTGCTTGAGGAAAGCCAGTTTCTATTCTCATTCAAATTCGACAACTGTTTTTAATTCATGGTGCCGTACTCCAGAGGGATTATCAGAATCACTGTAATTTATGATCAGATCCTGTAAAAGAACTTGGGTCCATATTTATACTTTTTTAGTGCCGCATTTGCATCATTTTATGAAGCAAAAGCGGGGCAAAATTACAAAATACAATTGTATTTTGTAATTTTGCACCGTTTTTTCCTAAAAAAGTGGCACAAATACGGTGCTAAAAAAGTATAAATATGGGGCTTGGAGTTTGCCATTTCAGTCCGCTTTGGTGCAATACATTTATGATTTGATCCAATACACATGAAGCTTTCAGACAAGATACAACAGCATTGTTGAATGATTTGGGAAAAAACGTACAAAAGGTTTCCCCTACAAAGTTACAGTATTGCCAGAAGGAAGTAAAGTATTTGGGTCATCAAATTGAGAAAGGTGCAAGGAAAGTGTCTCAAGAGAGAGTTGCGATGATTCCCAGTTACACAGAGAGATGGTAGATGGTTGAATGCTTTTGGGCATGATGAGCTACTGTCGCCAATGGATCCCAACTGTTTTAGTAATCTTCAAACCACTGCAGAGATTTACTTGCAAAGACATTACCATCCCGGTTCCATTTGATGAAGAATGCATTAAAGCTTTCACTAAGTTGAGAGAGAGTTTGTGCAGAGCCCTGACTTTGGTAATGCCCAATTATACGAAAGGATTTACACTGTTTTGTCATGAATGTGACGGATGTCCTCTTTCTAATTTGACACAGTTGCATGGAGGAATGAACAGACCCATGGCATTTTCTTCCACTGAATTGAATCCTGTTTCTGCAGCTTTGCCCGGCTACTTAAAGAACGTGGCTGCCACTGATATAAGTCTTAGTCAATGTGAAGGCATCGTGATGGGACACCCTTTAACTCTCTATGTCCCACATTCTCCTTAGGTCCTTTTGACTCGTACCAAAACCCAATACCTGAATAATGCCTGCCTTACCCGTCATGACTTATTAATTCTTGGTTTACCCAATGTGTCTATCAAAATGTGCTCAGCTTTAAATCCTGCTACATTATTGCCTGTTAATGTTGATGATTCAAATGATGTTCATGAAATGGAAAATGTCTGCCTTGATGTCACCATACCTGATATTCAGGATACTCCTTCAGAGGAGAATGGTCAATTTGTATTTGTCGATGGCTCCTGTTTAAGACACAATGAGGGAACACTGAAAGCTCAGTTTGAAGTTTGCACCATCTCAGGAGTAGTTGAAGCGTCATGGCTTCAAGGAGTCATTTCTGCCCAAGTTGGTTGCCCTTACAAGAGCATGCAGTGTGTCTGAGCAGCTCAAAGCGACAATATTCACAGGTAGCCAATATGGATTTGGTGTTGTACATGACTCTGGGCAGTTATGGCACCGGAGAGGTTTCATGGCCTCTTTAGGATCACCCATTCGAAATGGTGAAAGAATGCAAGGTTTATTAAATGCCTTGCAATTACTTGAGAAAATTGCAGTTGTGAAGTGCACTTCACACTAGAGATCAATTTATTATATCTGGTTAGGCAATGCTGACCAAATTGTCAGATATTGTGCACTCCATTGTGTCACCTTCAATGAAAAGTGGGGTGGTGGAAGTCACAATGATGAGACATAATCTGTCACGACTCACGTGCTGCTGGCGCCTGGAAACCGCAGATCTAGTGGCGTAGGTCTTGAGGGTTCGGCCTTGGCCCAGAAAAGGGCGACTCTTTCTAGTAGCCACGGTGCTGCAGGCAGTGGAAACGCCAAGAACAGACCGTGCCCTTTAGAATTAGTGCCAGAGGGAAAAAACCCCAATAAAGGGGAAAAAACCTCCAAAAAATGGATTCCTGAAACGAAAACAAAACCAGGAATCAAACAGGAACAAAATGCAGGTAAATGCAAAATGGAAAAGATTCAGAACCGAAGGCTAAGAATCAGGAGCGAAGACACAATCTGAGCAGAAAGTGATGCAGCGCAAGGAAAGGGAGAAAACAGAGCCCTTATATACCAAGAAACAGGAAGTGACCAACAGGAAGTAAAAAGACACCATTTTAGATAGGGAAAAAGTACATAGGATAGAATAGAACAGGAACCATAGAAAATAGGGACCAAGGAATGCTGGGAAGAAAAAGGTAACATGGGAAGGGGGAAAGACATAAAGAAAGGACAGAAAAATGCCTCGAAAAGCAAAGAAGAAAAAGAAGAAGAAGAAGAAAGAAAAAGAAACAGGTAAGGAGGGGTCAGGGGAGAACAGGGACACAACAGAAGGCAGAGCGAGGCCCAAAATAATATCTGGGCCTCACGCTGTACAAAGAAGACTCGGGGCGCGCCGCGTCTTGAGAACGCGCTGCGCGGCGCGAGCCGAATGCTCGGCTCGCGCCGCACCACGCGGCGCAACAGTAGGTCCCCCCCCGAAGGTCTAGGTTTGAAGGGAAACAAACGATGAAAACGAGAAATCAAAAGAGGGGCGTGAACAGAAGAAGCATCTTCCCAAGAGCATGCACTAAGAGGATAACCCTTCCAGTGAATCAAATACTGAAGACGCCGGTGAAAAAGGCGAGAGTCACAAATTTCTTGAACCTCATATTCAGGGACATCATTCACCAACACAGGAGGAGGACAAGGAAACTGACGAGAGAAAGGATCAGGGACATAAGGTTTGAGTTGGGATACATGAAAGACCGGATGAATTTTCCAAGTATGAGGCAAGCGAAGACGAACAGTGACAGGATTGAGCAACTGAAGAATACGAAAAGGCCCATAATAGCGAGGCGTGAACTTATTCAGAGAAAGGCGAGAGGGCAAGAATTTGGAAGAAAGCCAGACTTTATCCTGAGGGTGATAATCAGAAGTGGGTCCACGTTTCTTATCAGCGATCTTCTTCATATATCTCTTAGTGTGCAATAAATTAGATCTAATTAGCTTATGGAGTTGCAGGAGACGTTTGGAAAAAGATGTAATGGCAGGCAGAGGAGAGGTAGATTGAGGAGCAGAAGGAAAAGAGGTCGGATAATAGCCATAGGAACAGAAAAAGGGAGTGACCTTGGAGGCACTATGGACAGAATTGTTGTAGGAATATTCAGCAATAGGAAGATAAGTGTTCCAGTTGCTTTGGGTGGAATTACAAAAACAACGAAGGTATTGTTCTAGTCCTTGATTCAAACGCTCAGTTTGTCCATTGGTCTGAGGATGGAAACCGGATGATAGTGCTATATTGATATTTAGTGTCTTGCAAAAATGTTTCCAAAACCGGGAAATATACTGGGGACCCCTGTCAGACACAATGGTATGTGGAAGTCCATGGAGACGGAAAATATGGTCGATAAATATCTGGCTCAATTCTTGGGATGTTGGTAATTTCTTTAGAGCAGTAAAGTGGGCCATCTTAGTGAAAGAATCAACAGTGACCATGATAACCTGGTTTCCAGCTGATGGCGGAAGTGAACACATAAAGTCAGTGGAAATAGTATGCCATGGCGTTGGTGGAACTGGCAAAGGCTGTAGTAATCCTGCAGGTCTGCTACGGGGAATCTTGACTTGGGCACATATGGGACAAGCCTGAACATATCTTTCGACATCTGATTTCCAGGTAGGCCACCAGAAAGATCGCGAAAGAAGTTCTTGTGTGGCCTTAATACCTCTATGTCCAGCAACTGGTGAATCATGGCACATCTGTAATGCTTTGTCTCGCACTCTGTTAGTAGGGAGGAATAACAGCTTCTGATGAAAAAAGAATCCTTCTTTCTTGCATAAAAAGGTTCTTAATTTCTCTATTTCGCTATTAGACAGGCTGGAATACTCCAGTTGTACCTAATCCAGAAAAGATTGAGCAACTCCAATGATCTTACTAGGCTCCAGTAGAAACTGAGATGGGGAAGGAGTACAATCTGGATAGCGTCGAGACAGAGCATCAGCCAGAATGTTTTGAGATCCAGGAATATAGGTGATGTAAAAGTCATACTGACTAAAGAAAAAGGCCCAACGCGCCTGGCGACTATTTTGGCATACAAAATTACGTAGACATTGCAGATTACGGTGATCTGTTCTCGCCTCGAAAGGCTCCTTGGATCCCATCAGAAACTGTCTCCATTCGATGCAGGCTGTCTTCAGAGCTAACAACTCTCTTTCTAGTACTGAGTAAAGTTGTTCAGCTGAAGAGAGAATATGGGACAAATAGAAAACAGGATGTTCAAGACCATCATCTTCTTGAAGTTGAAGCAAGACTGCTCCAATAGCTTTTTCGGAAGCATCGGTAACTACGATAAACTGTTTATTGGTATCTGGATGTCTCAAGATGGGAGCTTGAGTGAATGCCTTCTTTAATTCTTGAAAAGCTGTTTCAGCCGCCTTGGTCCAGACAAACCCCTGTTTTAAATTTTCCTTCTTTAAGGTATGGGTTATATGGCTGGTCTGTTTAGCAAAGTCTTGAATGAACTGTCGGTAAAAATTTGCTAATCCTAGGAAACATTGTGTTTCTTTGATAGAAGAGGGAGAAGGCCACTCTAGAATTGCTTGTACCTTTTCTAGGTCCATAGCTATGCCGGTGGAACTTAAATGATAACCCAGATATTTGACTTCCGTCTTATCGAACTCACACTTTTCGGGTTTACAGAATAGTTGATGTGCTCGGAGTCTGTGAAGGACTTGTTTCACATGAGAAGAATGGAGTTCGGGGTGTCTGGAAAAAATAAGGATGTCGTCCAAGTAGATTACGAGTGTCTGGTTCAAGAGATCGGAAAATATTGAGTCCATAAACCTTTGAAATATAGCAGAAGCGTTCGTAAGACCAAAGGGCATGACTTTATATTCAAAATGACCGAACGGTGTCCTGAATGCTGTTTTCCACTCGTCTCCTTCTTTTATACGTAAAAGGTGGTAAGCTCCCCGAAGATCCAACTTGGTAAAACGTTGAGCCCCTCTGACTGCCTCTAAAATATCCTTAATGAGGGGCAAAGGATAACGATCCTTAATAGTTATCTTGTTTAGGCCTCGAAAGTCTATGCAAGGACGAAGATCTTTGGTCTTCTTAGGTACGAAAAAGAGAGGAGCCCCTGCTGGAGAAGATGATGGAACAATGAGGCCACCCTGTACATTTTCCTCCAGATACTCCTTAAGAACTTCCTTTTCAGGTTCCGTGAGAGAATACATCCTCCCAAAGGGAACGACTGTTCCAGGTTCCAAAGGAATAGCACAATCGTACTCTCGATGTGGAGGTAATACAGGTCTGGATGGTTTTTGAAACACGTCTTGGAACTCTAAATAATGTTCAGGAACCCCTTGGACAGTGTTGATGGAATACTCCGTAGTACTCTTCATAGGTGTTAATTTGTTTGGTGACCAATATTTATCGGAAGCAAAGCAATTTTCTTGACAAAACTGTGAGGATAAAGAAATTGTCCGGGTTACCCAGTTCACATATGGGTTATGTCTAGTAAACCATGGAATTCCGAGAATAATGGTATGGTTGGGAGATGAAATGAGATCAAAAGAGAGGTGTTCTTGATGATTACCAAACTGTAAATTTAACATCAAGGTCGTAGTATCGACTGGACCTGAGGATATTAAAGATCCATCCACGGTGTGTACTTGTTCAGGAATGTCTTTGGGTTGAGTGGGAATTTGCAGATTAGTGGCCCATGTCTTATCCATGTATATACCACTAGCACCACAATCCAATAATGCCATAGTTCTTTCTTGGCGGCCATCAGGTAGTTGTAATATGACTGGTAACACGAACAAGTAAGTTGTATTGTCGTTGAATGAGCTGATAGAAGGTATAGCCGATGATCCCGTCCCCTCCCTTCTTACAGAGGACGGGAGGTGGCGTTTCCCAAGGGTCTAGGTGGACGTACAGGACATGTACGAAGCATGTGACCAGCAGAACCACAGTAGAGGCACAATCCCTTCTTCCGTCTGTCTTCCTTCTCACTAGCAGAGAGTGGCCCTCGAGTAGTATCCACTTGCATGGGTTCCCCTTCTATATCTTTAGCAGGAGGACGAGATTCCTCAGGATGAGGTGGATACATCCGTGAAGAGCTTGGCTGAGACGATCCTCTACTCCTTCTCTTCTCCATTCGTCGTTCTTGAAGACGATACTCGATGGAAAGTGCTTGATCCATGAGGCCACGAAGATCTTCAACTCTGGTGGAATGTACTAATTCATCCTTAATTTCTTCCTTAAGTCCTCTGCGAAACAAAGTTACCAGGGTACGCTCCACCCAAGTGGTCTCTGCCGCTAATTGACGGAAACGTGTAATATATCGGAGGACATCCTGGGAACCTTGCTGGATATCACATAATGCTTCCTCTGCCGAGGCTTCCAATCCTGGGCGACTAAACATTTGTTTGAAGCGGGTCACGAAGGCAGAATAGTCCGACAATACTGGATCGTTGGATGACACTATCGGGGTTGCCCAGGCCAAGGCAGGACCGGATAATGCACTAATAAGATATCCCACCTTTGTCCTGTCATGAGAGAATTGGGTAGGTCTGAAGGCGAAGTAAACCGTTAATGCATCCAGGAATTCACGCAGTTTAGTTGGTTCACCAGAGAAGCGAGGCGTAGAGGCGGAGATAGTCGGAACATCGCCACTGCGGAGGGCCAAAGCCTGTCGTAAGACCGCATTCTCGTTGCGCAATTGTTGCAATTCCTGAGCTTGTTGTTGAATAGTAGTCAAAAAAGATGAATCAGGATCTGCAGCCGCCGCCACTGTGTCATCCATAGTGTCAGAAGATGTCGGAATGGTTCGGCGCTGCATTCTGTCACAACTCACGTGCTGCTGGCGCCTGGAAACCGCAGATCTAGTGGCGTAGGTCTTGAGGGTTCGGCCTTGGCCCAGAAAAGGGCGACTCTTTCTAGTAGCCACGGTGCTGCAGGCAGTGGAAACGCCAAGAACAGACCGTGCCCTTTAGAATTAGTGCCAGAGGGAAAAAAACCCCAATAAAGGGGAAAAAACCTCCAAAAAATTGATTCCTGAAACGAAAACAAAACCAGGAATCAAACAGGAACAAAATGCAGGTAAATGCAAAATGGAAAAGATTCAGAACCGAAGGCTAAGAATCAGGAGCGAAGACACAATCTGAGCAGAAAGTGATGCAGCGCAAGGAAAGGGAGAAAACAGAGCCCTTATATACCAAGAAACAGGAAGTGACCAACAGGAAGTAAAAAGACACCATTTTAGATAGGGAAAAAGTACATAGGATAGAATAGAACAGGAACCATAGAAAATAGGGACCAAGGAATGCTGGGAAGAAAAAGGTAACATGGGAAGGGGGAAAGACATAAAGAAAGGACAGAAAAATGCCTCGAAAAGCAAAGAAGAAAAAGAAGAAGAAGAAGAAAGAAAAAGAAACAGGTAAGGAGGGGTCAGGGGAGAACAGGGACACAACAGAAGGCAGAGTGAGGCCCAAAATAATATCTGGGGCCTCACGCTGTACAAAGAAGACTCGGGGCGCGCCGCGTCTTGAGAACGCGCTGCGCGGCGCAACATAATCAAGGTTTCCTAATGCCAGTGGTTGATACCTAGGATGAGATTAAGAGACTGCAGGAAGAAGCAACAGAGGAAGAACACCGAAGTTAGAGTAGAGCAGATTGTGTGCAAAGAGAGTAAGATGATATCTGGATTTCAAATTAAACGAAAGTAGTGTTGCCAAAGTTTTTGTTGACCTCTATCGCTAGATATTACCATGGTCAAGTTCATCTCGGTAGAGATGCAATTAATTGCATATTTAAACAGGCATGGTCCAACCCCAGAATTAGGTTAATAGTGGACGCAGTGTGTCACAGATGTGTTACATGACAACAAATGAATGTGGGAAAACACACTGTGAATCATTTGAGCCACATAGGGAGATTGGGAGGTCTATTTAACAGAATTCAACTTGCTTTTATTGAAATGCCTGCCTGTAATGGATTGGATTGAAATATTTGCTGGTGATAGTGTGTATGTTTTTGCCTTGGATAGAGGCGTATCCAATGCACAGGAATGACAGTCTTACTGTAGCCAAGCTGCTGCTCAGGGAACTTATACCTATGTTTGGCTTCCAGACTTCTTTGGAATCAGATCAAGGAACTCATTTTAATAACAAGATCATACAATTGTTGTGTGCAGAACTGAACATTGAGGAAAAAATACACCTCAGTTAAAGACCAGAGGCATTTGGATTAGTGGAGCAAATGAATGGAACACTCAAAGCTCAATTGGCAAAGGTTTGTGCTTTTATGACGTTAAAGTGGCCTGATGAATTGCCACTTGTCCTGATGAGCAAGGATAGCACCCCTGATAGGAAGTCACAACATGAAATCCTTATGGAGTGTGCAATGAGGTTATCAGTAGTACCTGCAAATGCACTTGTAGACATAACAGATGACTTAGTGTAGGATTATTGCAAAGGTCTGGCTGATGTGGTTTGCTAGTTATCTCATCTGGTTGAAGAAGCAATGGTTCAAACAGATCAAAAGCAGTGTCACAGCATGAAGGCTGGCAAATGCACACATGTCAGAAAGCAAGCAAGGAAGACTTCCATAGAACCAAGGTGGAAATGACCATATCAAGTCATCTTGAACAACTGCTGTGAAGTGTGCTGTCTTCTGAACTGGATTCATGCAAGCCACATACGCAAAGTTCCATGTCCTCTTGAAGACTCAGGGGGTCATTCCGACCCCGGCGGGCGGCGGGTGCTGCCCGCCGGGCGGAAGCCAGCAAAAGACCGCACCGCGGTCAAATGACCGCAGCGGTCATTCTAACTTTCCCGCTGGGCCGGCGGGCAATCTCCAAAAGATCGCCCGCCGGCCCAGCGGGAAAGCCCCTGCAAAGAGGAAGCCGGCTCCGAATGGAAGCGGCGGATTTGCAGGGGTGCGACGGGTGCAGTGGCACCCGTCGCGATTTTCAATGTCTGCAAAGCAGACACTGAAAATCTTTGTGGGGCCCTGTTAGGGGGCCCCTGCACTGCCCATGCCACTAAGACAATCTGTAGACTGTTCTGAGACATGACTCCATTTTCCCATGGTACAAGGATACTGGACCTGTGTAACCAACTGGTGTAGCTGCTACTCTGATGAACCCATCTACCTTCACCCCTTTTTTCATTTAGCCACATTGAGTTTGACCTTATTCATCATGATATGCACAATAAATCACAATTGAGCACAGCTACTGTATATGTGTCTTTATTAACAAATCAACATTTGCAATGCTTGCCAAGTGAGGTGAGGTCATGCCCCTCTTCATCGAACAACCAGTGTAATGGTCATCAGACAGAGGCTCCCACATCATGAGACACATAACAACAAAGATGTCACAGGACAGGTGTCAGAGAGATTGCATTCCAGGTCAACACTATAGTATAGTCAGTATTCCAATATGCAAGTAGAGCATGACAGAGAGCACTATCAGGATGGAAGGCATGGTGGTACACAATACATAAATACAGGTATTAGAAGTCATGGCCATGGTAACCTACCTACAAAGCAAGGGCACCCAGAATAGACCAGTACATCACCAGGTACAGAATTTTCACACTCACATAACATAGCTACATGATCACAATTCGCATGAACACACATATGATATCACTGAGGACCCAGTACATTAATGTTAGAAAGGGGGTCTTTGGTTGGCAGTCAGATTACCCCTGTCCAAGCAAGGACCCTCAATCTAGTCAGGGAAAAGGAAAAATATACCTGATTAACCCTCACTCACCCCCTTGGTAGCTTGGCATGAGCAGGTAGGCTTAACTCAGAAGCAATGTGTAAAGTATTTGTACCAACACACACAGTAATACAGTGCAAACACTACAAAATGGACACCACTCCAGTTTAGAAAAATAGGTGATATTTATCTAAATCAAACAAGACTAAAACAACAAAATTCCAACATACACAAGTCAAGATATAAATTTTCAAAAGAATAAGAGTCTTAGGGCCAGATGTAGGTAGCAAAACATTTGCGAGTCGGAAATTGCGAGTCGTTTCGACTCACAATTTCCGACTCGCAAACAGTTATCCAACAAGAAAAAGCGACTTCATTTTGAGACTCGCAAATGAAGTCGCACGGCAGATTGCGAGTCTGCTGTTTGCGAGGTCGCTGTTTGCGACCTCACTAAAAACGAACACGCAATTTGCGAGTGGGTGTCGCAAATTGCGACTGTGCCGCAAATTGCATGCAGGTACAGCAGAACAGTCTGGAAAACACTTCCTGGCTCTTGCTGATGACATCACAGGCTGGAAGTTTACAAATACATCTGGGAGGAGGGAGGACCAAACCCATTTCCAACTGCTGAACAACCACCAGGGGGAACAGCTGCAAGAATGGAGGACTCTGGCAGGAAAAGGAAACTTACATTTTCAGAGAAGGAACTGGAGGTGCTGACAGATGAATGCTGCCAGCACCATGACCAGCTATTTGGAAGGGCTGCCCTCAGTGTGCCAGAGACAGACAAACAGAGGATTTGGACTGACATCCAGGAGAAGGTAAATGCAATTGGGGTGAGCCACAGGAGCATTGAAGAGCTGAAAAAGAGATGGTACAACCTGTGCTCCAGGACCAAGGAGAAGGTGGCAGAGCACCTCTGGGAGATGAGGGGCACAGGAGGAGGCCCATCTACCATCCCACCACCCACACCCATGGAGGAACGTGTGGAACAGACCCTGGAGCCAGAGGCAGTGGATGGAATAGGAGAGCTGGACACGTCAGCGCCAGGAACATCAACAAGTGAGTACCATGAAACATGCATGTACACCCTTATCTGCCATACCACCACCCACCCAGTACACAGCAGCATGCACAACCAAATGAGCTCCATTACAGAGTAGCAACCACCAGAATGGTGCATTATGGGCAATGTAGTCCAGTAGGCAGCTGATAGGCAACAGTTTATTAGGAAGCATACAACAGATGTTAGATACTGACAGTGTGTTCCCTATGTCAAACAGGTCTCCCACAAGACATCCCCACTAGCCAAACCGTCCAGGGTGCAGAGGTCAGCCAACAGGCAGCACAAGACTCAGGAGCAGCCACCACAGGGCCCAGCACCACCCGACCACAGTCCCCTCCAGATGCACCACTGGACAGTGTGGAGATTGACCCAGCACCCGGTCCCAGCCACAGTGCCAGCCAACAGGACCCTGATGCTCCACCGCGTCACAGACGATGTGTCCATGTCCCTCCAGTGTCCCAGGGAGATGTAGGGGACTCCTCCATGTCCACCGCAGAGGGAGCTCTCATCAGAGGTCAGCGCCTGCAAACAAGGCAGATGAGAGTCATTTCAGGGGCCATGCAGCGTATGGAGAGAAATGTCACAACAGGGCTGGCACAGGTGCACACAGACTTCCAAAGCCTGAACAGTCATGTTGGTGACCTTGCACTCTCCATCAGGCAACTAGTGACTGAACTTGTTTCAGAGAGAGAGAGTGCAAGGTGCCGTGAACGCCAACTCATCCACCGTTTGGACCGCATGGCTACCTCAATCGTCCACCTGGCTGTCAATACAACAGGGCTGTCACGCCGGACAGTCAGTTTGCAAGTAGACTTGGGCCACTTTGCAGGGGATGTGGCTTGTGGACTGGGGCGGATAAGCCACGCTGTGGACATGATGGAGGCAAGACAGGTGGCTAGGGGCACGGCAGACACTCCTCAAGATAGTGAGGAGGGCTTCACTGTCAGTAGTGCATCTGCCACGGACACAAGGGTATTGAGGAGTGGCAGTGCACGTCTGGGATCTGCTGACACTCCAGGCACTAGCCATGCTGGGCGTCCCAGGCGTAGGAGTTGAGCTACACACTTACGGACAATTGAGGCACATGAGGTGAATGTGTCCTCATTGCAGGTGGACAGTTACAGCCCGTGATCAACAGTTCAGTTCTTTAGTTATTTGGTTCACTTAATAAAAGTTCTTGTTTGTTCCACTTCACACCTGGGCTCTTTGTGTGTGACATTCGTGTGTGTGGTGACAGGCAGCACATACCTTCCAAAGTATTGGTTTGCAATGTGGTCCCGTCTCTGTCTGCCTTGATTTGCAATGCTTCTTTCCCCATGATGGCGATGTGCTGGCTCTTGCTCGTCATCCTCCGAATCTGGGTCTCCTGGGGTGAGATGTAGCCCACGTCTGGTGGCAATGTTGTGCAGTATAGCGCATGCGCCAAGGATCTTGAATGCTGTTATTGGGGCATACTGGAGTGCACCTCTACTTCTGTGGAGGCATCTGAATCTTGCCTTCAACAGTCCAAAGGTCCTCTCTATAACATTTCGGGTCCTCCTGTGTGCACTGTTGTATCACCTCTCAGTCTCATTGCTGGGTGTTAAGTACGGGGTAAGTATCCATAGTCGTAGCACATATACACTGTCACCTGTTTGGCAAAAATTAACAATGTTAGCAGGGCATGGATTGTTTCCACATTGACCTGTGTGTATGTCTTCAGGGTGTATTCAGCTATACCTAGGAGATATCCGTCTCCAAATTCCCCACGTTCTAGGCGTTGGTGTATCCCACTATGCCTGAAAATGTAGGAGTCATGTGTACTCCCTGGAAATTTGGCTACCATGTCAGTGATGACATAATGGGCGTCACATACCACCTGGATGTTCAGTGAGTGGGTACACTTCCGGTTGCGGAACAGATATTCCAGATTTGCAGGAGGGCATATTTGTATATGTGTCCTGTCTACACACCCTATTACATGGGGGAAGTTGGCAATCCTGTAGAATTCCAACTTGGTGCTGTTGATTTCTGCCTCATTCCTGGGTAGGTATATGTATCTGGACATGTGTGTGAGTATGGCATCTAAGAAACATCTGAAAAACCGTGAGAGTGCACTTTGGGATACCCCACCTGCCACAGCAATGACCCCCTGATAGCTCCCCGAGGCCAAGAGGTGCAGTGAGCATAGCACTTGCACATGTGTGGGGATGGCGCTGCCGCGCACAGTCTGTCGTTGAAGCTGTGGATTGAGTAGATCTATTAATTCTAATATTGCTGCACTGCTGAGTCTATATTTATCATATATCTCCTCCTCAGTTTGTTGGAAAAGTGTCTGCCTGGTTCTGTATATCCTCTCCTGTCTCTGGCTCCTCCTCCTCCTCTGCTGTGCGGCGTGGACTCTCCTCCTCCTTGCTATCACATATATCTCCGCCATCTTGAGTAACCCAGATGCCTTCTGGGTCTCCTTTTATGCTTTGGTTTTGGTTACCACCTGCTCTGAGTTAGTGGTAAATTGGGTGTGCAAAATGGGCTTTTTGCGACTAGTTGCAATTTGCGAGTGGCTTTTTCATATGGTTTGCGACTCGCAAATTGCGACTTCCTATTGGTGGGTCACAAAATCAGGTGGCAAATTTTGCGAGTCGGTAATGGCTTGCGTCGCTATTTGCGATTCAGAAATGGGGTTTTTGCATCCCATTTCCGATTTTGCGGGGTCGCAAATAGCGATTCGGGCCATTTGCGACTAGCAAAACTTTGCTACATCTGGCCCCTAATCCATAGAAACAAGGTAAACATTGATTTTACACAAAGTACTTGGTTTGCATCAAAAATAAATCCACACGGGCAAGCATGCATAGGAAAAGTCAGCGATGAGTCAATTCCTTACTCACAAGTGAGGCAGTGTGTCATTTCCTCTGTGGTCGGGTCGGCAATGCATCGTTTTTCTCCATCGCAACAAGAGAGCAATGCGTTGATTTCTGAATTGGTTACCTTGGATCCGTACTGAGTTGACACCCAGGGACGATGCGTGGAAAATGCGGTTGCACGCTGTGAGAAAATCACGCTCCGTGCACTTTGCGTTGCTATCAGCAGCCACAAGCAGGTGTTCCATATCGTTTCTCCAGCTGCAATGCATAGTTTTTCCCATCCGTGTTGCGGATGGTACATCGAAAATTTACCCACACAGCATACTGTACTTGGATTTTCAGGTCTTGTTCTGCCAACTTCACCTTTCCAGGGCCCAGGGACTGGGTAGGACACAACTTGGCATGGCAGGAGTCTCAGCAGGGAGTGCAGGTGCTGGCAGAGAAAGTCTTTGATGGCCCTGAAACTTCAAAACAGGAGGCAAGCTCAGTTCAAGCCCTTGGAGATTCTTCACAAGGAATATACCACAAAGTCCAGTCTTTGGTGGTGTCAACATCAGGGCAGTGCGTGCTCTACGGGCGACCAGACTGCAAAAACCTAACGATTTAAAGCTAACATAATGTATGCATTGTGCTGATATAATGTTGTTTAACCTTTTGCATTACAGAGTTTCATCCTGAAGACTTATGTTCATCGTGCATATAAATACTGTTCACATGTAATGCACTGCTGCAGGCTTTCAGACATTGTCAGGGTGTGGTCCCCTTCCAGGGCCTTCTAGAAGCTTCCCTGCAGCATGCCTAGGTGTGGTTGGTGGGCTGGGCTAAGACTCTATAAAAGGGAGCCAGCCCAGCTCCACGTGCTCACTATTCAGAGGTCCCGGTGCAAAGCAGCAGCAACTTCTTGAGCTCCTGTTCCGGAGGCCTACTTGGATCTTCCAAACCTCTCCCTTTCACTGCGCTTGGTAATCCTTGATCAGGGCGGTAAGATGGAGGTCGGGCTGGGTACCCGATCCCGTTCTCGAAGAATTTCGAGTTTTTGGGCCTAATTATCATGATAAAATCTTTTGACTCTTGTGCGTGTGAAAGTGCGCTTGATGTTTATTGGGCATTTATATGCTGACATTCGAATCGGCTAGACGCACGATTCTTTCCTCGTGCTTTAACCCTTGATATTCATTGTGCGTTACTATTTCCAGGCATTCATATGGTGACATTCGAATCAGCAATACGCGTGATTCGTTTCCTCATGCTTTTAACCCTTGATATTAATTGTGCGTTACCATTTCCAGGCATTCATAAGGTGACACTCGAATCGGCAAAACGTGCGATTCATTCCTCGTGCTTTAACCCTTGATATCCATGGTGCGCTACCATTTCCTGGCATTTACATGGTGGCATTCGAATCGGCGAGACGCGCAATTCATTTCTCATATGTAACTCATGTTGTTCATTGTGCGCTACCATTTCCTGGCATTTACATGGTGGCATTCGAATCAGTGAAACGTGTGATTCATTTCTTGTGTGTAACTCATGCTGTTCATTGTGGGCAACCATTTTCTGGCATTTACATGGTGGCATTCGAATCGGCGAGACGCGCAATTCATTTCTCGTGTGCAATTCATGCAATTCATTGTGCGCTACCTTTTTCCTGCCATTTACATGGTGGCATTCAAATCGGCGAGATGCGCGATTTCATTCTCGTGTGTAATTCATGTTATTCATTGTGCGTTAACCTTTTCTGCCATTTTCATGGTGACAATTGAATCGGCAGGAAGCGCAATTCTTTTCTTGTGTTTAACATCACGGTGTTCATAATGTGCTACCTCTTCATGGCATTTATGAGGTGGTTTTCTAGCCAGCAGACGCGTGATTTAATTCTCGAGTCTAACTTATGTTATTGATGGTGCACAATCATTCTATGGTATTTACAACCTTTGTGAAAGTATACAATGTGCACAATTCATGTTTCCGACAGTTTTGAGAGACCAAAATGATAGAGTTCTAGATGTGATGTAGTGTGCATATAATAATGTTTTTTCTTTTCCTGATTCTCACGCAAAAGATAATGTTTGAATCAGAACATTGCATTTAACCATTCCTTGATTTCCTCTTGGGTATCCAGTAATCTTGAAGCCTAGTTGTTTAAGTCCATTCATAGATTGTCTATGATTTCAGAACGACAATGCTTAGAGTTATAATCTAGTACTGATTCATGTGATATAATCTTGATATTGTGTGTTTTAACCTTTTTCTTCCTACAGGTCTCCTTCCCAGCTGTTCCCTTCCTAATTCCCCTTTTCTCCACTTGGACTCTCTTAGACTCTGTGATAATTCTAATCAGAGTATTGGAGCTGTCTTGTGGTAGAAGTGTTGGGAGCATGCACAGACCCCGAGGATCTGGTGACTCTGACAGGTGGTCATTATGAACATTGGCGGTCCGGACCGCCATGCCGGCAGAAATTACCGCCACCGGCATGGCGGTCCAGACCTCCATATAATGTTCATGGCGTGACCGCCACAGGCCGAACTCCGCCACCACCAGGCTACCCCCATCAGGCAGCCTGACGATGGCGGAGTTCCTTATCCGACAGGGCAGAGCCGAATAAAGAACCTGTCTCCACCAGCCTTTCCCTGGTGGTGTTCTGCACTGCCCATGGACTTGGCTTGGGCAGTGCAGGTGCTCCAGTGCACAGCCCCGTCGCTCATGTCACTGCCCGATTTACGGGCAGTGATATGCGCGACGGGTGCCGCTGCACCTGCCGCATTGCGACATTGACGATGGCTTTATGTGGAACCGTCGGCAATGTCCAGGCCCAGCATTACGCTGGGCCGGCTGGCAGAAACACTGTTTCCACCCGCTGGCCAAGCGGAATGATCTTAATTGGGCCGGCTGGGTCCTCAACAGGTTGGTGGTCTATGTTTAGACCGCCAGCATGAACATGGCAGGAAATCCTGCTGTATTCACAATGAGGGCCTTTGTCCCCTTTCACAGGCAGAAGCAGCAACTCTAGGATACCCCAACCAAGCACAGTCACAGGCAGGTTTCTGCCTTTGATGTAGGCATAGTTCAAAGGAAAGTCTCTGTTGTTCACAAGATCCTGTCTTGCCCAGGCCAGGCCCCAGACACAAACCAGGGGGTTGGAGACTGAATTGTGAGAGGGCAGGCACAGCCCATTCAGGTGTGAGTGACCACTTCTCCCTCTACTCTACCACAGATGGGTCATCAGGATTTGCAGGCTACACTCAGCTCTCTTTGTCTCACTGTCTAGAAGGGATTTACAAACAGACCAACTGTCAAACTGACCCAGACAGGCAATCCACAAACAGGCAGATTCACAGAATGGTTTAAGCAAGAAAATGCCTACTTTCTAAAAGTGCAAACTAACAACCTAAAAAACATCTTTACCAAGAGATGTATTTTTTAATTTGTGAGTTCAGAGACCCCAAACTCCATATTTCTATTGTTGGACTTTTTTGCTTATGCAGGGTCCTCTCCAATCTTTTTGCCTCCTGCCTCCCATTTTTTCTGACATGTTGCTGTTGGCTTTTGAACTCTGAGCACTTTACCACTGCTAACCAGTGCTAAAGTGCACATGCTCTCTGTGTAAATTGTATTGTTGATTGGTTTATCCATGATTGGCATATTTGATTTTCTAGTAAGTCCCTAGTAAGGTGCACTAGAGGTGCCAGGGCCTGTAAATCAAATGCTACTAGTGGGCCTGCAGCACTGGTTGTGCCACCCACAGAAGTAGCACTGTAATCATGTCTCAGACCGGCCACTGCAGTGCCTTTGTGTGCAGTTTTAACTATAAATTCGACCTGGCAAGTGTACCCACTTGCCAGGCCTAAACCTTCCCTTTTTTTACATGTCAGACACCCCTAAGGTAGGTCCTAGGTAGGCCCAAGGGCAGGGTGCAGTGTATGGTTAAGGTAGGACATAAAGTAATGTGTTTTTATATGTCCTGACAGTGAAATATTGCTAAATCCGTTTTTCACTGTTGCAAGGCCTGTCCCTCTTATAGGTTAACATGGGAGCTACCTTTAAATCTGATTAAAGTGGAGGTTCCCTTTGGGAGCGGATGGACATGTGGAGTTTGGGGTCTCTGAGCTCACAATTTAAAAATACATCTTTTAGTAAAGTTTATTTTAAGATTGTGTGTTTGAAAATGCCACTTTTAGAAAGTGAGCGTTTTCTTGCTTATACCATTTCTGTGACTCTGCCTGTTTGTGGATTCCCCGCCTGGGTCAGTTTGACAGTTGGGCTGGTTGCACCTCACACTAGACAGTGACACAAAGGGAGCTGGGGTGTAGTCTGCATTTCCTGATGAGCCATCTGTGCTAGGAGGGAGGCGGGGAGTGGTCACTTACACCTGAAACGGCTGTGCCTGTCCTCACACAATGCCATCCCCGACCCCCTGGTGAGTGTCTGGGCCATGGCCTGAGAAAGGTAGGATTTCACATTCAAAAGAGACTTTACTTTGAAGTAGGTCTACTTCAAAGGAGAAATTGGATATAAGAAGGGCACCCAAAACCACAGACTTTAGATCACTTCTGGACATCAAGAGGAACCTCTGCCTGGAGAAGAGCTGAAGAGCTGAGGACAAGTGCTGCCTTGCCTGTGCTTTGTGGAGCTATCCTGCAGGTGCTGCTTCTGCCAGAGTAAGAGGGAAAAGACTGGAATTTGTGTGCCTTCCATCTTGTGAAGAAATCTCCAAGGGTTTGATTTCTTGATTTAGAGCTTGCCTCCTGTTGTTTGAAGTCTCAGGGACAGCAAAGACTTCTCTCTGCCAGCACCTCTCTGGAGAGACTCCTGCTCTGACAAGTGGTGCCCTATCCAGTCCCTCGTCCCTTGTAAGGAAAGCTGGTGGAAACCAAAGGAAATCGACTTCGGACGACTTTGGACCGACGCCATTGCTGAAACCGGTGATGCAGTCTGCAACCGACTCTGTGATCTTCGCTGGAACACGACGGCCTTCGCAGGCCAGATGCCGCTGCAGCTCCGCTGAAGTCCGCGACTCCGTGGAAGTCGCCACACCACGTCGTGACTCACGCCGCTCGAAGTACACGGATTCAATGTTTCGCACAGACACCACGATCCCCAACTTCGCGCATCGACTTGTTTTCACTCTTCACTAAAGGTACTGTATTTGGGGGTCTACGCGACCCCGTGACCAGCAGCTCTGGTGTCGGCTTGTTGGGAACGACTCCGTCATGATGCCGTGTTAACACCTCATCGAAGCATTTTGTGTTTCTAAGCACCATTTTTTTGTTTAATCTTTAAAATTTCATAACTTGACTTGTGTATGTCGGATTTTTGTCGTTTTGGTCTTGTTTTGTTTAGATAAATATTTCCTATTGTTCCAAACTTATGTTGTGTCATTTTGTATTGTTTTCCTTAAGTTACTGTGTGTGCTGGTGCAAATACTTTACACCTAGCACTCTGAAGTTAAGCCTACTGCTCTGCCAAGCTACCAAGAGGGTAAGCAGGGGTTAGCTGAGGGTGATTCTCTTTTACCCTGACTAGAGTGAGGGTCCTTGCTTGAATATGGGGTAACCTGACTGTCAACCAAAGACTCCATTTCTAACATTGGTGATCAGCGATTGGGATTTGGACTTGCATTTGTACTTGACATACAGTGATTAAGTGTACACTACTGGTTGATTTCAGACCACTATGTGACCACATACTACTTGTTTGGTGATCTTTCATTTTTCTCTTTGGGACTCCTTTTTGTTCTACTTCCATGATTTTGCTGATCACTTGACTGATTCTTTTTACTTCATTGATATCTTGTTTTCTGCCATTGGAACTTTGCACTTGTTGCCATCATTCCTCAATCTGGAGAAGCAACAGCTGGAGCTGTGTTTGAATTAGGGAAACTGAAGAGGTATTCAGTTGCTCAATTGAAACAGTTCTGTGAAGATCTTGCCTGTCCCGTTAAGAAGTCTGCCAGGAAGGGGGAGCTGCAAAAGGCACTGAGGGCCTGGGTGACAGTCAAGGGGGCTGGGGGGCACACAGAGGATGAGGAAGTGCAGAGTCTACACAGTGGTGTAGGGGAGGTACCAGTACCACCTCGGGGGGAGGGGCCTCCAGGAGAGGTAGCAGTAGGTCCTCCAAGTGTCTGACCCCTGCAGAGTTGCAGGACAGACAGGCAGAGAGGGCTCACCAGTTGGAGTTAGAGAGGATGAGGAAGGGATTGGAAGAGAGGAGGTGGGACTTAGAGATAAAAAGGATGATTTATGCTCACAAGCTTAAATTGAAAGAGCTGGAAGTCATGAGGGCTGAGACCAGCTGGAATGGTGGCAGCAACAATTTTATATCCAGTGCTGCTGAAGAAGTGCACATGCCCAGAGATGTGGTGCCCTACTTGAAGGAGGGAGTTAACACACGCCAGGAGGTTCAGGGGTATGAGGTAGCTCCAGTGATTCGCAGGGTCCCTGAGGTGGACAGGGAAACTGGCACGGGGAGTCATATTCCTACTAGTGGGAGGGACACTCTACTGACTCTAGGTGAGAGTGACAGGGAGAGGGGTTCCCCCCAGGTAGACGTCCTGGTTAAGGAGTGTGAAGACATCCCAGAAAAGTGTGGGTTGAGTGTCAGGGACAATCAGGTACTGTCTCACCAGTCTCAGGGGGGTGATATGGGGTGCTTTTTCAAAGCAGAGTCACTGGATGGCTGGGTGAAGGGTACTTTGGTTGATTCATGTGAGGGGCTGAGTGATGCAATTGCTGGAGAACATTTGTCTAGTCCTTATTTTCCAGAGCTACGCCAACACCAGGTGGAGTGTGAGTTCTCTGACCCCAGGGAGCTTACAATGGAGGCAGACTTCTCGGTGAGTACCAGAGAGTCTGAAGAGGCATTTGGGTGTGCTCCTGAAGGGAGTGGTCTAGGTATTTCCCAACCAGGTGAGGTAGTGACGGATTGTAGTGTCCCAGGTAGGTCCCAGTGAAGTGGGATGGGCGAGGGACCCCAGTCCAGTCTCAGAGGAGAGGGAATGGGGATGGGCTGAGGCCCAAGGTGCCCAATATCCGGTCCCAGGTCCTGGAGGGTTCCATGAGGGAACACCAGGAGGGGAGCCTAGCCTGTACTGTAGGGCCATCTGTTGCGGGAGACCCCACAGTGTCAGGAGAACTTGGGGGGGGGACGACTGTAGCCAGCGTCCCACCAGTTCTGGTGTCTGGCAGTACCACTCCTAGTGAGGGGGTGCAGAAGTCCAGAAAGAGGGTTGAGAGGGGGTTGCAGACCCCAGTGAAGAACCTGGAGGGACAGGGGTCAGCTCTGAGAGCAGAGCCCCCCAGGAATGACCTTGGTGAGACCATTTCTGGGTTGGGGGGAATCCAGACTCTGACAGATGGGCAGAGGTCAGGAGACCTGCGCCAGCCAGACTCTTGTGTGGCCCTTGGGGACGGTGTGTCCCTTGAGGGGGGTAAGTGTGCCCCCCTGGAAGTCGTGGTGTGCCAGGCAAGGGTTCAACCGCAGGGTGGTGACTATGGGTTGAATGATCAGGTTCAGGGGGTAAACTCTGACCTGATGGGGGGTAGGTGTGCTCCTAAGGAAGTCCTGGTGCGCCAGGCAGTGGTTCAACCTCAGGGTGGTGACTCTGGGTTGGATGACCAGGTTCAGAGGGTAAACTCTCATCTGGTGGGGGGTAGGTATGCCCCCCAGGAAGTCCTGGGTTGCCTGTGGGTACAGACCCTGGACTGGAGGATCATGTGCAGGGGGAAAAACCTGACATGAAGGGGGGCGGTTTGCCCAATAACCCCCGGTGTGATTTCTAGGGGTACTCTCCCTGAGGGGGGGTACATCACCCTGTGAGTAGGGGCAGGGGAGAGAGAGACTCTCTGCACCTAACGGTACAGACCCTGGATTAGAAGACCAGGTTCAGGGTGTCCCCCCTAAACTGGAGTAAGGGGCTACAGCGAACAGTACCCCTACCATGTTGTCGTCTGGGGGGGCACTCCTAGCTGGGGGGGTGCAGGACCCCAGAAGGGAGGTCAGTGGGAGGGAGGGAAGCCTCACCCCTGGCCCTAGTCCAACCTGAAGGTACAGACCCCAGGTTGGAGGACCAGTTGCAGGTTAACTTCCCTGCACTGGTGGAAGAATTGTGCAGGACTGCTTCTACAAGCACCCTGACAATTTTGGGCTCTGGGGGTGCCACTCCGGCAGGGAGGGTACAGAGCCCCAGAGGGTAGGACCAGGGTCAGGTTGTTATCCCTGACCTGGTGGAAGGGAGAGTGGTCAAAGGGTGCCAAGGACCTGGGGCTACCGCCCCCCACTCTCCACAGTCACAGTGGTTGGAGAGGCCGGAGGTCGGGCTCTCATCCCTGACAGTTGTCAGGGGTCACTGTGGCTTTCTGTCCTGGTGGACAGAGTCACCCCTGGGGGGACAAGAGTCACACCCCGGGAGTGTTGGCCCTGGTGGTACTATCTGCCCATTGGGATACATCTGTGAGCAAAGTAAAGTTAGGTGCTGCACAGATGGTATCTGCAGATGTGGAGAAGGGTTCCCCAGGTCTTAGCTTAGTGGGCCCTGAGAGTATGGACAGAAGGATCCAAGTGGAGTCAGTAAGGTGTAGAACTGGAACATGCCTCTGCTGTTGTGGGCTTGGGTCCTTGTTCTATCACCCTAATCAGGGAAGTACATCAAGGTATTGATTGTTCTCCCCTGGCTTTAGGCTGGTAGGGGGTCGTGTTGGACTTTTTTGCTTACGCAGGGTCATCCCCAATCTTTTAGCCTCCTGCCTCTTATTTCTTCTGACCTGTTGCTGTTGGCTTTTGAACTCTGAGCAGTTTACCACTGCTAACCAGTGCTAAGGTGCATATGCTCTCTGAGTAAATTGTATTGTTGATTGGTTTATCCATGATTGCCATATTTGATTTACTAGTAAGTCTCTAGTAAGGTGCACTAGAGGTGCCAGGCCTGTCCAACAATTAATCATACACAAACATAGGGCCTATACCTAGAGTAATGTTCTTACTGCTTTGTCATTATATAGTCATCTGCACTTTGGACAGCAGCGTCAGAATGCAAACACAGCTAGGCCCCATGATCATCACAAACTACTCCACCCACTGTGTAGCCAGAAGCCATGATCCATTGTTCACACAATTGCCACATACTTTAACTGACATGAAAAATACCATTTCACATACCCCAAACCCACTAGTAATAGGAAAGGACGAAGCTCTCACATTTCTACATATATGAAGGGAGTACAAATGAGTTTTCTTCCCACTGTAACTATCCAATTTACCTGCTATCTGTCATTAACAACTCTCAGGTCTGTCATCCATTGGCTACTGACAATGAATACCCCTAGCCATAGGTTGCAGAGGCAAACGGGGAATTGCAGTGAAAACGCAAGAAACATAGCTCAATATGGAAGTCTATTCCAGAAGTGAATGTTAGGATCAGATGTAACAATACATGTTTGATCTGACCCTGTATCACTGTACACTTTACAATCTATCAGTCTGCTCTCACAACCTATATATAGGCATTGGAGCTCATTATACCACCACTGACGAATCTAGTCTGGAGATGGTATGGCAGCCATCAACGCAGCCATCAACATCAAAATGTGCACATTAAACTCCTTGTAAAGGTCCACGTCACATACCTGGATGTCAGTGGAAGTACTGATTGATGAGCTCTGCCCTAGAGTCAGCTGCTCCTTTTCCCTCTGGCTTTTCATCACTTGCTATATCAGCATTACCGGCCACTACTCCGGCTGCCTTCCCCCCCCCCCACTGCTATAAATGGTATCTGACATCTCAGGGATAGATTGTGGAGCAGGCAGCAGGCAACGATTAATTGGCATACCTTGTGAGGCGAGTAGAGGAGGGTACCTCCCAATAAGTCGTGAATCTTGCCTTCAGGAGCCCGAATGTATGCTCAATTGCACACCTTGTCTTCCAGTGGACCTCATTGTAACAGAGCTCCCCTGGCGTGGCTGGGAACCTCATTGGTGTCAACAGCCAAAGAAGGTTTAAATATCCAAAGCCACCTGTGAACCCATTGGTAGAACAAAACATAAATAGCTTCAGTGACCGGCTATTATGTGATGACAGGTGACATAACACTGAAACACACAATACAATGCATATTTAGCAAGCAGCCAGGCCCTCTCTGTTTGTAGTTGTGCCATGAGATGTTGGACATTGCTGTTCCGCATTATATAGGAATCATGTCCTGATCCAAGAAACTAGGCTGTGACTTGTGAATTTACTGGTCTGCCAGACACACCACCTGTACATTGATTGAGTGATAGTTCTTCCTGTTCCTGTATACCTGTTCATTGGCACTGGGAGGGACCAGGGCTACATGGGTGCTATCAATGGCTCTTACCACATGAGGTATGTATTCCATCTCAAAAAAGTCTGCCTTCACAAATGCCAAATTGGCTCTTTGGGGGAACCTGATGCAGCTGTACAAGTACTTCAATAATGCACACAGTACATCCTTAAACACCAGACTGAACATGGGCTGAGATATCCCGGATGTTAAGGGGAATGTATTCTGAAAGGACCCAAAGGAGTATAGCACGGACAATACTTGAATGATGGGAGGTATGCAATAGGGATTCAAATGGCTCACATCAGATCTGACTCCAACTGTGTACATAAATCCATCATGGTATAATGATTCAGACGATATGTCTGGATGACATGCCTATCCTCCATGGTTGCCAGGTCAACCAATGGACTGTACACTGATGGTTGTCTCACTCTCCTCATGGCAGGATAACTGTGTGGAGAGGAGAGAATGTACAATGAGTTATGCAGTATGCACACATCACCAACACATTGTATATTACCTGACACCTAACATTTGAAGAGGTAGTGTAGGACTGCTGACATATAAAATACAGACCAAAGTTATGCACCTAATACACCCTCATTAGTGTACATTGGTTTACATGTAAATTGGAATGTACATATGAAACATACACATATGTACACATGTGGGTGACATTGCTGTCATGGACTCATTATGTTACTATCTACCTATACCTAGCCGTGGCCTATGTAAATCAGAGTCACTTTACTTAGTTCTCAACACGTCATTGTGTTATGATTGTCACAATATGTTGCACAACCATGATGGCTCAACATACAGTTACACTGAAAATAGGGGGAGTAAGTGACTGACGCAGATTATTTATTGGAAGTGACCTAAGCCCTCCGGCGGAAGTTGTCACTGTGGTAGGCGGTCACAACTGCCGTGTGTTAGAAATGGGGTCTTTGGTTGACAGTCAGGTTACCCCCTGTTCAAGCAAGGACCCTCACTCTAGTTAGGATAAAAGAGAATCACCCTCAGCTAACCCCTGCTTACCCCCTTGGTAGCTTGGCAGAGCAGTAGGCTTAACCTCAGAGTGCTGGGCGTAAAGTATTTGTACCAACACACACAGTAACTTAATGAAAACACTACAAAAGGACACAACACCAGTTTAGAAAAATAGGAAATATTTATCTAGACAAAACAAGACCAAAACGACAAAAATCCAACATACACAAGTCAAGTTATGATTTTTTAAAGGTTTAAAATAAAAAGAGTCTTTAGGTAGTTGTAACAACACACTAGCGCTGCTAGCGTGTAAATGTACCTGGTTTGCGTCAAAAATAACCCCGCACGGGCGGTGTGCGTCGAAAGTATCCCTGCACGGCTGTGTGCGTCGAAAACAACTCGGCACGGCGGTGCGTGTTGAAAAAGCCAGCCACACGACGATCCGAAAGTCCCGCGGCGCAGGGTGCGATCTCTCAGCCTCCGTCAGCGATGCTGCGCGTCGTTTCTCCTGCTCTGGGCGTCGGTTTTTCGGTCGCGTTTCCTGCGGCGTCGTTTCTCAGCTGCGGAACCGGCGTCGCGTCGTTTTCTCAGCCGCGATCGGATTCGCGTCGATCTTTTCTCCGCACGGCGCTCGGTGCGTGTATTTTTGTCCTTAGGCTGCCAGCCTCTCCTTTCAGGGTCCCAGGGACTGGAAGGGCACCACAGAGCAGAGTAGGGGTCTCTCCAGAGACTCCAGGTGCTGGCAGGAAGAAGTCTTTGCTATCCCTGAGACTTCAACAACAGGAGGCAAGCTCTACATCAAGCCATTGGAGATTTCTTCTTCAAGATGGAAGGCACACAAAGTCCAGTCTTTGCCCTCTTACTCTGGCAGAAGCAGCACTGCAGGAAAGCTCCACAAAGCACAGTCACAGGCAGGGCAGCACGTTTTCCTCAGCTATCAGCTCTTCTCCAGGCAGAGGTTCCTCTTGGTTCCAGAAGTGTTTCTAAAGTTTGTAAGTTTGGGTGCCCTTCTTATACCCATTTTAGTCTTTGAAGTCACCTTCCTTCAAAGGGGACTCACACCTTCTTGTGAAATCCTGCCTTGCCCAGGCAAGGCCTCAGACACACACCAGGGGGTTGGAGACAGCATTGTCAGAGGCAGGCACAGTCCTTTCAGATGAGAGTGACCACTCCACCCCTCCCTCCTAGCAGAGATGGCTAATCAGGAAATGCAGATTACACCCCAGCTCCCTTTGTGTCACTGTCTGGTGTGAGGTGAAAAACAACCCAACTGTCCAACTGACCCAGACAGGGAATCCACAAACAAGGCAGAGTCACAGAATGGTTTAAGCAAGAAAATGCTCACTTTCTAAAAGTGGCATTTCCAAACTCACAATCTTAAAATCAACTTTACTAAAAGATGTATTTTTAAATTGTGAGTTCAGGGATCCCAAACTCCACATGTCCATCTACTCTCTAGGGGAATCTACACTTTAATCATATTTAAAGGTAGCCCCCATATTATCCTATGAGAGAGACAGACCTTGCAACAGTGAAAACGAAATTGGCAGTATTTCACTGTTAGGACATATAAACCACAGTACTATATGTCCTACCTTATCCATACACTGCACCCTGCCCTTGGGGCTACCTAGGGCCTACCTTAGGGGTGCCTTACATGTAAGGAAAGGGAAGGTTTAGACCTGGCAAGTGGGTACACTTGCCAAGTCGAATTTACAGTGTAAAATTACACATACAGACACTGCAGGGGCAGGTCTGAGACATGATTACAGAGCTACTTATGTGGGTGGCACAACCAGTGCTGCAGGCCCACTAGTAGCATTTGATTTACAGGCCCTGGCACCTCTAGTGCACCTTACTAGGGACTTACTAGTAAATCAAATATGCCAATCATGGATAAACCACTTACATACAATTTAAACAGGAGAGCATATGCACTTTAGCACTGGTTAGCAGTGGTAAAGTGCTCAGAGTTGAAAAGCCAACAGCAACATGTCAGAAAAATATAGGAGGCAGGAGGCAAAAAAGTCTGGGGATGACCCTGCAAAAGCAAAAGTCCAACACGACCCCCTACCAGCCTAAAGCCAGGGGAGAACAATCAATACCTTGATGTACTTCCCTGATTGGGGCGATAGAACAGGGACCCAGGCCCACAACAGCAGGGGCATGTTCCAGTTCTACGCCTTCCTGACTCCAGTTGGATCCCTCTGTCCATACTCTCAGGGCCCACTAAGCTAACCCATGGGGAACCCTTCTCCACATCTACAGACACCATCTGTGCAACACCTAACTTTACTTTGCTCACAGATGTATTGCAATGGGCAGATAGTACCACCAGGGCCAACACAGTGGTGTTGCCCACTCCACCCCCGGGGTGTGACTCTCGTCCTCCCCCCCCCAGGGGCAACTCTGTCCACCAGGACAGCAAGCCACAGTGGCCCCAGACAACTGTCAGGGATGAGAGCCCGACCTCAGGCCTCTCTAACCACTGTGACTGTGGAGAGTGGGGGGTGGTAGCCCCAGGTGCCTGGCACCCTTTGACCACTCTCTCTTCCACCAGGTCAGGGATGTTAACCTGACCCTGGTCCTCCCCTCTGGGGCTCTGTACCCTCCCTGCAGAAGCGGCACCCCCAGAGTCAAAAACTGTCAGGGTGCTTGTAGAAGCAGTCCTGCACAATTCTTCCATCAGTGCAGGGATGTTAACCTGCAACTGATCCTCCAACCTGGGGTCTGTACCTTCAGGTTGGACCAGGGCCAGGGGTGAGGCTTCCCTCCCCCTGCCCTCTCTTCTGGGGTCCTGAACCACCCAACTAGGAGCGGCCCCCCCAGAAGACAACATGGTAGGGGCACTGTTAGCAGTAGCCCCTTCCTCCAGGTCAGGGGGGACACCCTTAACCTGGCCTCCCAATCCAGGGCCTGTACCCACAGACTGGATCACTGCCTGGCAAACCAGGACTTCTTGGGGGGCATACCTACCCCCTACCAGGTCAGAGTTTACCCTCTGAACCTGGTCATCCAACCCAGGGTCACCACCCTGCGGTTGAACCACTGCCTGGCACACCAGGACTTCCTTGGGAGCACACTTACCCCCCATCAGGTCAGAGTTTACCCCCTGAACCTGATCATTCAACCCAGAGTCACCACCCTGCGGTTGAACCATTGCCTGGCACACCAGGACTTCCAGGGGGGCACACTTACCCCCCTCAAGGGACATACTGTCCCGAAGGGCCACACAAGAGTCTGGCTGGCGCAGGTCTCCTGACCTCTGCCCATCTGACAGAGTCTGGATTCCCCCCAACCCAGAAATGGTCTCACCAAGGTCATTCATGGGGGGCTCTGCTCTCAGAGCTGACCCCTGACCCTCCAGGTTCTCCACTGGGGTCCGCAACCCCCTCTCAACCCTCTGTCTGGACTTCTGCACCCCCTCACTAGGAGTGGTACTGCCAGACACCAGAACTGGTGGGACGCTGGCTACAGCGGCCCCCCCAAGTTCTCCTGACACTGTGGGGTCTCCCTCAACAGATGGCCCTATGGTACAGGCTAGGCTCCCCTCCTGGTGTTCCCGCAGGGAACCCTCCAGGACCTGGGACCGGATCTCGGGCACCTTGGGCCTCAACCCATCCCCATTCCCTCTCGTCTGAGACTGGACATGGGGTCCCTCACCCATCCCACTACACTGGGACCTACCTGGGACACTACAATCCTTCCCTACCTCACCTGGTTGGGAACTACCTAGACCACTCCTCTCAGGAGCACCCCAAAATGCCTCTTCAGACTCTCTGGTACTCACCCAGAAGTCTGCCTCCATTGTAAGCTCCCTGGGGTCAGAGAACTCACACTCCACCTGGTGTTGGCATAGCTCTGGAAAATAAGGACTAGACATATGCTCTCCAGCAATTACATCACTCAGCCCCTCACATGAATTAACCAAAGTACCCTTCACCCCACCATCCAGTGACTCTGCTTTGACAAAGCACCCCACATCACCCTCCTGAGACTGGTGAGACAGTACCTGACTGTCCCTGACACTCAACCCACACTCTTCTGGGATGTTTTCACACTCCATAACCAGGACTTCTACCTGGGGGGAACCCCTCTCCCTGTCACTCTCACCTAGAGTCAGTAGAGTGTCCCTCCCACCAGTAGGAATATGACTCCCCATGCCAGTTCCCCAATCCACCTCAGGGACCCTGTGCATCACTGGAGCTACCTCATACCCCTGAACCTCCTGGCGTGTGTTAACTCCCTCCTTCAAGTAGGGCACCACCTCTCTGGGCATGTGCACTTCTGCAGCATCACTGGATATACAATTGTTGCTGCCACCATTCCAGCTGGACTCAGCCCTCATGACTTCCAGCTCTTTCAATTTAAGCTCGTAAGCATAAATCATTTTTTTAATCTCTAAGTTCCTCCTCCTTTCTTCCAACTCCCAATTGAGCTTTTTCAGCTCCCATTGGTACTCCCTCTCTGCCTGTCTGTCCTGTAACTCTTCAGGAGTCAGACCCTTGGGTGACACCCTGCCACCCCTCCTGGGGACCCTCCCCCCAGGCGTAACAGGTTCCTCCACTACACCACTGTGTATCCTCTGCACTTCCCCCCCCATATTCTCCTCCTCTGTGTGCCTTCCAGCCTTCTTGATTGTCACCCAGGCCCTCTGTGCCTGTTGCAGCTCCCCCTCCCTGGTGGAGCTCTCAGTGGGACAGTCAAGATCTTTAAGGAACTGTTTCAATTGAGCAACTGAGTACTCCTTCAGTTTCTCCATTTCAAACACAGCTCCAGCTGTTGCATCTCCAGATTGAGACATGATGGTCACAAGTGCAAAGTTCCAAAAGGCAGAAAAAATAATTTCCCAATGAAGTAAAAAGAATCAGTCAAGTGATCAGCAAAATCATGGAAGTAGAATAAAAAGAGTCCTTAAGAGAAAAATCAAAAGATCACCAAACAAGTAGTATGTGGTCACGTAGTGGTCTGAGATCAAAACAGTAGTGTACACTTAATTACTGTATGTCAAGTACAAATACAAGTCCAATCCCGACCGCTGGTCACCAATGTTAGAAATGGGGTCTTTGGTTGACAGTCAGGTTACCCCCTGTTCAAGCAAGGACCCTCACTCTAGTTAGGATAAAAGAGAATCACCCTCAGCTAACCCCTGCTTACCCCCTTGGTAGCTTGGCAGAGCAGTAGGCTTAACCTCAGAGTGCTGGGCGTAAAGTATTTGTACCAACACACACAGTAACTTAATGAAAACACTACAAAAGGACACAACACCAGTTTAGAAAAATAGGAAATATTTATCTAGACAAAACAAGACCAAAACGACAAAAATCCAACATACACAAGTCAAGTTATGATTTTTTAAAGGTTTAAAATAAAAAGAGTCTTTAGGTAGTTGTAACAACACACTAGCGCTGCTAGCGTGTAAATGTACCTGGTTTGCGTAAAAAATAACCCCGCACGGGCGGTGTGCGTCGAAAGTATCCCTGCACGGCTGTGTGCGTCGAAAACAACTCGGCACGGCGGTGCGTGTTGAAAAAGCCAGCCACACGACGATCCGAAAGTCCCGCGGCGCAGGGTGCGATCTCTCAGCCTCCGTCAGCGATGCTGCGCGTCGTTTCTCCTGCTCCGGGCGTCGGTTTTTCGGTCGCGTTTCCTGCGGCGTCGTTTCTCAGCTGCGGAACCGGCGTCGCGTCGTTTTCTCAGCCGCGATCGGATTCGCGTCGATCTTTTCTCCGCACGGCGCTCGGTGCGTGTATTTTTGTCCTTAGGCTGCCAGCCTCTCCTTTCAGGGTCCCAGGGACTGGAAGGGCACCACAGAGCAGAGTAGGGGTCTCTCCAGAGACTCCAGGTGCTGGCAGGAAGAAGTCTTTGCTATCCCTGAGACTTCAACAACAGGAGGCAAGCTCTACATCAAGCCCTTGGAGATTTCTTCTTCAAGATGGAAGGCACACAAAGTCCAGTCTTTGCCCTCTTACTCTGGCAGAAGCAGCACTGCAGGAAAGCTCCACAAAGCACAGTCACAGGCAGGGCAGCACGTTTTCCTCAGCTATCAGCTCTTCTCCAGGCAGAGGTTCCTCTTGGTTCCAGAAGTGTTTCTAAAGTTTGTAAGTTTGGGTGCCCTTCTTATACCCATTTTAGTCTTTGAAGTCACCTTCCTTCAAAGGGGACTCACACCTTCTTGTGAAATCCTGCCTTGCCCAGGCAAGGCCTCAGACACACACCAGGGGGTTGGAGACAGCATTGTCAGAGGCAGGCACAGTCCTTTCAGATGAGAGTGACCACTCCACCCCTCCCTCCTAGCAGAGATGGCTAATCAGGAAATGCAGATTACACCCCAGCTCCCTTTGTGTCACTGTCTGGTGTGAGGTGAAAAACAACCCAACTGTCCAACTGACCCAGACAGGGAATCCACAAACAAGGCAGAGTCACAGAATGGTTTAAGCAAGAAAATGCTCACTTTCTAAAAGTGGCATTTCCAAACTCACAATCTTAAAATCAACTTTACTAAAAGATGTATTTTTAAATTGTGAGTTCAGGGATCCCAAACTCCACATGTCCATCTACTCTCTAGGGGAATCTACACTTTAATCATATTTAAAGGTAGCCCCCATATTATCCTATGAGAGAGACAGACCTTGCAACAGTGAAAACGAAATTGGCAGTATTTCACTGTTAGGACATATAAACCACAGTACTATATGTCCTACCTTATCCATACACTGCACCCTGCCCTTGGGGCTACCTAGGGCCTACCTTAGGGGTGCCTTACATGTAAGGAAAGGGAAGGTTTAGACCTGGCAAGTGGGTACACTTGCCAAGTCGAATTTACAGTGTAAAATTACACATACAGACACTGCAGGGGCAGGTCTGAGACATGATTACAGAGCTACTTATGTGGGTGGCACAACCAGTGCTGCAGGCCCACTAGTAGCATTTGATTTACAGGCCCTGGCACCTCTAGTGCACCTTACTAGGGACTTACTAGTAAATCAAATATGCCAATCATGGATAAACCACTTACATACAATTTAAACAGGAGAGCATATGCACTTTAGCACTGGTTAGCAGTGGTAAAGTGCTCAGAGTTGAAAAGCCAACAGCAACATGTCAGAAAAATATAGGAGGCAGGAGGCAAAAAAGTCTGGGGATGACCCTGCAAAAGCAAAAGTCCAACACCGTGCAACTTGTCTTTTGTTAACATTGCTGCCTTTGCGGACTTGGGCCAATGGGCATGACCGCTGGTGGTGACGATCCTGTACGTGGCAGATGTGACCGCCATTTTCTGCAGGTTTGCTCACTTGACTCCTGACACTGTTGCCAGCAAGACCCCCATGACTTAAACTGCGTGTACTGCCCCTGGGAGCCATCATGCCACATTCTGCAGATGATAGGGTCCCTGCCTTCACCCCTAAAGAGCTAGATAAGCTAGTGGAGGAGGTCCTACTTTCAAATGGACAGCTATATGGGCCACCAGAGGAGCAGGTGAGTTCAATGGCCAAGCCGTATGTGAAAGGTGTTATGCGTGACGTTTATTCAGACATGTGAACTGGTGAGGGTGTAGATGCATGCAGATGCCATATTGTGAAGGCGTGTAAGCAAAGAGAACAGGTATGTGTGCCTACTTGCAGTGACAGATATGTAGTGACCACTCTTATTGGTATGGTGCATGTACACATGACATTCTCCTTTTGTCTGTATCATCCAAGCAGGTGAACGCCCATCAGAAGAAGGGGATCAGGTGTGCCATTGCCAAGCAAGTGCAGACCCTGGGGCTGCACACCCAGAAGAGCACTCATTGTCGCAAGTGGACCTGAGAAGCTGGGCCCAGAAGACTGCTGAGGCCCAGCTGGGTATGTCCTTCCAGCGAGGGAGGGGTGCCTGTCGGACCCTGACCCCCTAATGGCCCACATTTTGGTGGGGCCTACCCTGAGGTGTATGGGCATTTGAGTGCAACACAGCAGCCACAAGGGGGTAAGTACTGACTGTATCCTTGTACTTGGTTCTGGTTGTGTGGTGTTTGCAGCCATTTTTCTGGATGTAAGCTGATCTTTCATCCTACGCATAGAGTATGTCCTACTCCATTCTTCAGCATGTGTGCTTTAGTAGATCTAAGGAGTCTGATCACTCCCATCTGTCTTGATCACCTGTATTTGCAACTGGGTCCCTGACATATTTTGTACAGGGGCTATGTAACATTTGTCCTGGTACAGATATTGACTCCATGTGAGGGAGGCATCTCAATCACTCCATAGATATGACCAGCATAAGACAGTACAAATGGGTCTGTAAATGTATCCCCATTATTCAATCATCTTCTTAGTATGGAGAACATGAAAGTTTGTCCTTTCCATGCATTTCCTTGGCATTGACATATGGGAAAATCACATTTATCCCAATGGCTTTGTTCTCGAGGTGCTAAGTGGCTAGGCAGAGCTACCCTTTGACAATACACAATGTCCATGCTATGTGTACCAATGTCCTACCAAGAACAATGACAAATATTTTATTATCTGCCTACACCATGTCTCAATGGTTACTTGGGGGCACGTGTAATAGAGTGGGTCAATAATTGCTACCCTTAGCCTAGCTGATGTGGGCAATTTAGACAGGGATTGTTATTGAATGAATGACTTCTAATTTCAAGATATAATGGTTTGGCTGTACTACTCTTTCTCATACAGGTGTTGGTGTGGGATATGTGGTCATTGCAATGGCAGCCATGTAGTTCCATGTGTACATCATGTGTACATATCTATTCAGTGGAATATGTGTGTTGTCTTGACTTAGGTATAGGTAATCACGTCAGGAAAGGTGTTTGTGGTGTTGCTTTACTCAGGTAGTAATGTGGTGGAACTTTAACAGCATGTCAGGTGGAATGTTAGGTGCCCTATGATGTATTTCATGGCTGGCTCATGTTTAGGTGTCCTTACACCGCACTGTGAATGTCAGTTGATGACTCATGTGTGCTCTGTAGTCCGCTGTAGCTGCACATGCATGTATGAAGTGATGTGGCGTATCTGTGTTCAGTGTCTGCAGATGTTCCTCTGGGATTTGGTACATGTATTGACATGGCTGTTCACCAGACATGTATTCTACCCATCAGATGTCACCTGTATGAAAGTGCCTCATGTTCTGGCTATATCAGAAATTGTATCTATTATGGCATATACCTACAGAGTTTTCAGTCAGGCAAGTGATTAGAATGGCAGGTGCTGTGTGGTCTGTGGATTGAGCTTTTTTAGCTGTCATAGGACATTACTTATGGACATGGACTGGTCAGGTGTAGATTCAGAACATGCATGCTATTTTTTGAGCAGTCAACTGTTTTTCCTAAAGAATATAGAAGTATGGAAAGTTATAATCCCAATTAGGACAGATTTTCTGCTTCAGCCAGGGTATGATGAGCATGTTGACATAGCTTTACAGGTGATTTCTTGGAATGCTCCAATAGTGCTACCTTAATTGGATTATAATGTGGGTGAGTGGGAAGACATAAAGGGGTGGATAGGAGTAACATGTTTTGACATGATGTAGGTTGTGTCAAGCCAGGAGATGTATACTTACAACTGTCCATATTGTAATGTGTGTATTTGAAGAATGTGATGATCCTCTCTCTCTGTCTCTATCTCTCCCTCCCTCTCTCTTTATTTGTGTGCATCAGCAGGCGAAGGAGACAAGGCACAGGTGATGCTTCTCGCCATGGGGCCTGGACTGCTGATGCCACCAACAGTGAAGGACTCAGTGGCCTGAGGGCGAAAAGTGCCACAGAGGAGACACAATCCACATTATCTTCTTTGGAATCCTCTTTCAGTGGACACTCCCTAGCAGTGGTGGATGCTTCTGAGAACACGCCAGCACCATCTTTGTCCCCCAACCCCCTTACTACCAACGCCCTCCCTGTATCTCCAGTTGTCCATGCACTCTCACCCAGGAGGGTGGGCATCTCCTTCACTGCCGACACCTCTGCCCAAGTCCCTCATCCCTGCTGCCCTCAGTGAGGAGGCTATTGACCTAATGAGGTGGATCTCTGTGGGCCAGTCAACCATTGTGAATGCCATCCAGGGACTGGTAACTCAAGTACAGCAGAGTAATACTTTCATGGAGGGCATTCACGGTGCACAGGCTGGCCTACAGAGATCCTTTCAGGCTCTGGCCTCCACACTGATGGCAGCCAGTAACCCTTTACCTTCTGTCTCCCTCTACCTTCCTCTTCCCAATCCCATATGCCTCTTCCCTGTCTCAGTCAAAGCACACAGACAAACAAGCATGCATCTATCTCAATATCTAAGGGTACCGCTTACAGACACAAGCACCACAAGACCTGCCACTGGCATGCACACAAACAACACCCACCTGCAGACACACAACACTGACTACCTCCACTGAGTCCCCCATCACGCCCACCATCACAGACACTACACCGGACACACCTGCAAGCACTGCACCAACATTCACTGATACAGGCACAACTCCTACCCTACCCACAGTCACCGCAATAGCAGACCCGCAGACATCCACCCCAGTCACCACATCTACAGACACTACAACCACAGACATGCCTACATGCAGCACATCCACCATAGCTGCAGTCACTACCCCAACAGACAGTCACCCATCCACCACAGCATCTCCCATGACTTATACCCCCTCCTCCCAAAACACATAAATACCCACATTGACCCACCCAACAAATATCCAGTACACACAAACATACCTAGCACACACATGCACCCAAGACAGCCACCAAAACACCTCTTACAACCACTCCCTCTCCCATCACTTTCAAACCCTTTTGCCATGACCACCCCATGAGTTCGAAGAGATTTTTCCTCTCAGAGTTGTCCCTTTTCTTTACTCCTTTTGCACCCCGTGTGACCCCCAAAAGATTTGTGTGCCTCCCCAAGTCCAGCCCTTCCACCTCAAAGTCCTCCCCAGGCCCCCTGCTAGTACCCATGTCCCTCCCCCACCAAGATGTCGAACCCTCCCAAGAGTTCCCAGCCCTCTCCTAAGCCTCAACCTAAGCCTCCCCCTCCAGAGCCCAACCCAAAGAACCACCTCCCAAATCCAAACTCCCTCCCTCTTCCCCCCCATATTCCCTGAGGTGCCTGCCTGCCCCCTTGATGCCCCTAACTGTGGAAGTTGTATGGCAGTCAGGAGTCAAGTAGGGGCACTGGAATGTGCCATATATGCCTGATGCACATATGTGTATGCCTATGGCCTTCCTAATAAGTGCATAGTTCTGTAGATAGATATATATATATATACGTTTTTATTACCATACATCTGGGCAACCAGTTGTTGGTTCCAAGGTTACATTTTTATCCTACCTTTCATTTCTCATGGCTGTTTTGATTGTGGCTGCGTTAGTTTGTGTGTGAGTATGTTTTGTGTGTGTGTGGTGGTTGTGTCTGGCAAGCATGTGTGGTTGTATGCATTGCATTTGTCCCACTGTGACGGCTGTGTATTGTGTGACGGGCATGTATGAGTTTGAGACATGGATTTATGTTGTTATTGTGTGTAGGGATTGTGTTGACTTGTGTTATTTCGAGTGCGTGTTCCCTTGTGTGGCTGTAATATGTGAGTTTGTGTGGTGATTGGTATGTCAGATCCTTTGTGATGTTTGTTGGAGGGGTATGGTGTATGCCTTGTTGTATGGAGGTGTGTTGTGTGTGTGTTGGTTCTGTAGTGTTGTTAGGTTGTGGTTGTATGATTTGTCAGGTGGAGGTGTGTATTGTGGATGAATGACAGTGCTTTTGATGTGTTGCATTGTGGTTTTGTTTTGTCATTTGGTTGTGTTGTTTTTTTGTAGTATTTCATTGCACTGGTGCTGTGTATCTAGTTGTTGTTGTGTGTTCTGCAAGTGTGTGTGTCTGTTGGTCATAGTGTGTGTACTATTTATGTGCGTGTGTATATGTGGCTGTCTGTGGGTGTGCATGTCAGTATGAGGGTATGTGTGTGTGTCACAATCACCACCCGTTGAGGATGTGTATGTTGTGTGTGCATAGGTTCATTGGCAGTGTGCAAAGGTGACAGGTAAGTGTTCATACTCACGGTTACTGATGTCGTCGTCACTGGTTCCGGAGTTCTTGGCGAGCAAGAGCAGCAGCAAGACATGTAGCTCAGGTTCCATGGCAGCTCAAGATGGGTATGTGTTCCTGAAGGTGAGTGTAGTTATAGAGTTGGTTTCCGCAAGGGGTTTCCATGGTGGTGCAACCGCAGCGGGAACCTTGGTGGTGTGCAGCCTCGTAATCTGTCAGACAGGAACATGGTCTCTGCTGGCCAAGTCCAGCCCTTCCACCTCAAAGTCCTCCCCAGGCCCCCTGCTAGCACCCAGGTCCCTCCCCCACCAAGATGTCGAACCCTCCCAAGAGTTCCCAGCCCTCTCCTAAGCCTCAACCTAAGCCTCCCCCTCCAGAGCCCAACCCAAAGAACCTCCTCCCAAATCCAAACTCCCTCCCTCTTCCCCCCCATATTCCCTGAGGTGCCTGCCTGCCCCCTTGATGCCCCTAACTGTGGAAGTTGTATGGTAGTCAGGAGTCAAGTAGGGGCACTGGAATGTGCCATATATGCCTGATGCACATATGTGTATGCCTATGGCCTTCTTAATAAGTGCATAGTTCTGTAGATAGATATATATATATATACGTTTTTATTACCATACATCTGGGCAACCAGTTGTTGGTTCCAAGGTTACATTTTTATCCTACCTTTCATTTCTCATGGCTGTTTTGATTGTGGCTGCGTTAGTTTGTGTGTGAGTATGTTTTGTGTGTGTGTGGTGGTTGTGTCTGGCAAGCATGTGTGGTTGTATGCATTGCATTTGTCCCACTGTGATGGCTGTGTATTGTGTGACGGGCATGTATGAGTTTGAGACATGGATTTATGTTGTTATTGTGTGTAGGGATTGTGTTGACTTGTGTTATTTCGAGTGCGTGTTCCCTTGTGTGGCTGTAATATGTGAGTTTGTGTGGTGATTGGTATGTCAGATCCTTTGTGATGTTTGTTGGAGGGGTATGGTGTATGCCTTGTTGTATGGAGGTGTGTTGTGTGTGTGTTGGTTCTGTAGTGTTGTTAGGTTGTGGTTGTATGATTTGTCAGGTGGAGGTGTGTATTGTGGATGAATGACAGTGCTTTTGATGTGCTGCATTGTGGTTTTGTTTTGTCATTTGGTTGTGTTGTGTGTTGTAGTATTTCATTGCACTGGTGCTGTGTATCTAGTTGTTGGTGTGTGTTCTGCAAGTGTGTGTGTCTGTTGGCCATAGTGTGTGTACTATTTATGTGCGTGTGTATATGTGGCTGTCTGTGGGTGTGCATGTCAGTATGAGGGTATGTGTGTGTGTCACAATCACCACCCGTTGAGGATGTGTATGTTGTGTGTGCATAGGTTCATTGGCAGTGTGCAAAGGTGACAGGTAAGTGTTCATACTCACGGTTACTGATGTCGTCGTCACTGGTTCCGGAGTTCTTGGGCGAGCAAGAGCAGCAGCAAGACATGTAGCTCAGGTTCCATGGCAGCTCAAGATGGGTATGTGTTCCTGAAGGTGAGTGTAGTTATAGAGTTGGTTTCCGCAAGGGGTTTCCATGGTGGTGCAACCGCAGCGGGAACCTTGGTGGTGTGCAGCCTCGTAATCTGTCAGACAGGAACATGGTCTCTGCTGGCCTGAAGGTGGCTACCATCATCCTTTGTGGCCTGACCGCACTGCCGGTGGTGGCGGTAGATCATCTGTATACTGTTGGGAAGACTGCCATGGTCATAATATGGTGGTCTTCTCTGCCAGCCTGTTGACGGTACGACTGCCACCGCCAACATGGCAGTCATAAGACTACCAAACTCACAATGACCCCCTTTGTCTCCTAAGTTAAGCCTTGTTGCTCATTGCCAAGCTACCAAGGGTTGAGCTGGGGTTAATTTATTGAGACCAAACTGGACCTAGTGAGGGTTAGTGGTCTATTGCTAAGTGTAGGTACTTTCCTGCCCTTATCAATAATCCACTTTCCAACACATAGGCCCTCATTCCGACGGAAGCACCGCCAACAGGCTGGCGGTGCTTCATTCGTCATTCTGACCGCGGCGTTAAAGCCGCGGTCGCCCAGCCGGGTCCGGCGGTTTCCCGACGGATTTCCCCCGGCTGGGAGAATCCTCCAGGGCAGCGCTGCAAGCAGCGCTGCCCTGGGGATTCCGACCCCCTTCCCGCCAGCCTGTTTCTGGCGGTTTACACCGCCAGGAAGAGGCTGGCGGGAACGGGTGTCCAGCCTGCTTTTCACTGTCTGCCTAGCAGACAGTGAAAAGCGCGACGGGTGCAACTGCACCCGTCGCACACCTGCAACACTGCCGGCTCCATTCGGAGCTGGCTTCAGTGTTGCAGGCCGCCTTCCCGCTGGGCCGGCGGGCGCTAACAATGTTAGCGCCCGCTGGTCCAGCGGGAAGGTCGGAATGGCCCCAGCTGTCTTTTGACCGCGGGGCGGCCAAATGGCGTTTCCCGCCAGGCGGGCGGCAACCGCCGCCCGCCGGGGTCAGAATGACCCCCATAGTGATTTTAAACAAAACAAATTATGTAGAAGAAGCACATTGAACACTAAATGATACAACAAATAATAAAAAAATACTAATAAAATCCATCAATGACCTAACCCTTGAATTAGAGAACAATCTTAAGATATGGCATAATGATTCTCTAGTAAATGATGAAGAGTTTCAGTTTTTGAGGGTGGACAATCATCTCCAGCTGTGGTTACTCATATGAAAATGTGTCGAAGTATGTGGACTTCTATCTGGCACCACTAGTAATAACATTAAGTTCTATTATGAAAGACACACGAGATTTTTTTTAAGATCCTCACGGGAATCTATTGGCAGGAAGGATATATGATGGTATCTATTGATGTAGTATCACCTTATAAACCTATTGATCATGAAATTTGCTTTGAAGCAGTGAAATATGTCCAAAGCAGAAAAATATAAAAGCTGCAACATTCACACGTTACTAAAAATGATTGAATTGTGCCACAAAAACAACGTTTCTTATTCAATCATCATTTATATGCACAGATACACAGAATAGCCATGGCAATTTCCTTCTCTCCAAGCTACGTGAATTTCATCATGAGGTGATGGGAGAGGAGAACAGCAAGTATACAGAGAAAGAAGCCCTGTGATTCATTGATGATTTCTTTCTAATTTGGATGGGCATCAAAGACGAATTTCTGGAATACTTTGAGATACTAAACAACAATCAATCTGTTTTAAAGTTCACCTACAATATCAGCAGCACTGAATTAGATTTTTTGGATGTAAATGTTTACTTCAAAATTGGAGTGCTTGAAACAACTCTGTACCACAAACCCACAGTAACAAACAGTGTTCTGCAGGAAACCACCTTTGACCCACAACATTTGATCAGGAGTATACCGTATGGTGAAATTTTGAGGATCAGTAGAGATTGTTAAAATGATGATGACATGTATGCACAAATTAAAATAATAGAACAGAGATTTTTAAGGAGGGGCTACTAACACAAACATATAAATCAAGTTTGTGATTAGGAATCAAACCTTGATGGAGGGAGTAAATAGAAAATGTGAAGAGGAGATTATAAGAGTGATTTTGACATCTAGTAAGGAAAATCATCAGACCTACAAAGTTCTGGAGAAACATTGGAATCTGATGAGCAAGGATCCTGGCATTGAAAGTAAAATTGGCAACATCCCTAAAGTAACATAAAAATGCTCCCTCATTTAAAGACACATTAGTTAAATGCCACTTCACAATGCCTCCACCAACATGGTGGATAAACACCATGAGAGGAGGATTTTCAAAATGTAATAAATGCAAGGCATAGCAAATAGGCAGAAACATGACTAAAGTGACTGTACATACAAGACAAGAAATAATGATCAAAGAGAAAATCACTTGGGAGACCAAAGACCTCATTACAAGTCTGGCAGTCAGAGAAGCCGACCTCCAGACTCATTTTGAGGAAACTACTGCAGAGCTGGCAGTCTCCCCACCAGCTCCATTACAAGGTTTCCACTGGGCTGACCAGAGGAAACCAAGGTTCCCAGCAGTCAGCCCAGTGGAAACTGCAGTGGCATCGGTCTCGGCTCCACATGGCGTCGCACAGGGGGTCCCCCCAGCACATTTGGAATGTGCACTGGCTGCAAAGCAGACAGTGTGCATTCCAATGGTGCTGGGCAGGGGGCTGGGCGATTGGCATTGGCAGTGCAGGAGCCTCCCTATGCCCCCGTGCACTGGCTTACTGCCAGCCTTTCCATGGTGGTCAGACCTCCATGGAAAGGCTGGTGGTAAGTAGAGCTGTAATCAGCCAGGTGATTCTGAACTCAGCACTACCCTGGCTAAGTACAATTCAAACTGCTGTCGGGCCATCAGGGAGGTGGAGGTTAAACCGTCCCCATGACGGTGCAGACCCTTGGACTGCCAGCCTCGTAATGAGGCCCTAAGAGTACGGTCAACATTATTGAACGCATGTGTGGAAAGAAATATGTGGGTGGCACAATATGCAATAAAAAAAAAAAAACGCATACTGAAGCAAATTTGAGCAGCCCTGAAAAAAGATACGAGCTATTTAGTAGGAATACATTGCCCACAACAGTGATTAGAGAAGAATGAGATACTTTGGCGTAGCTTGTATCAAAAAAGAGGAGAGGATCGAGAGATGAAGCTACGGAGATAAGAATCTGCTTTACCATCAGACTATGCACTAAGGGGCATATTTATACTCTGTCTGCGCCGAATGTGCGTCAAAAGTTTTGACGCACATACGGCACAAACCTTGGACGATATTTATACAATGACCCCTGAGCCCGCAAAAGCCAAAATTCCGCTGTGTGAATCATTTTGTGGATGCGGGAAACCGCCTTGCGTTAATGACATGCAAGGTAGGTGTTCCCATCCAAAAAATTACTTAAACACCCGTGCTCCATATTTATGCTACCGCTCAAAAATCAAAACTGTCGGGAGGCGGAGTTGGAAAATGGCGCACAGCCTGATTTGCGTCCAAAAATTAACGCCTGGGTCAGGGCAGGTGTTAAAATGGGGCAAATACACCAGTACTTAAGGAAAACACACAGAAGCAACATCAGAGCTCAAAAAGGAAGACATGGAGGTGCTTTTCATCCAGCATGCACGCAGAAGCAGAGCACAGGACCAACAACAGCAGCTTCCACAACACCAGCAAGGACCCGAAAGGCAACGCAGAAGGCAGGAGAGGATATTCAGGACCAGGACAACCCTTCTGGGACTCCGGCAACAAGACATCATCCAGAGGTACAGACTCAACTGGCAAGCCACTCAGCAGCTGCTGTGCAACATTGAGCAACAGTTGGCACCCAGCTTGCAGTCACCCCACACCATTCCACCAGAAACCAAGCTGCTAGCTGTCTTCCACATGTTGGCAAGTGGCTCCTTTCAAACCACTGGTGCCCTGGTTGCTGGGATCTCACAGCCCTCATTCTCTGCCTTCCTACCCAAGGTATTGGACGCCATCATCTCCCTCACACCACACCACATCAGCTTCCCCAACACACAGCAGAAGCAGCAGCAGACCAAATAGGGCGTCTATCAAATCAACTGCTTCCCACACGTGCTTGGTGCCATTGACTGCACATATGTACGCATTGTACCACCTGCTGCAACTGAACATCTATACCGCAACAGGAAGCACACACACTCCATCAATGTGCAGGCCATTGCCGATCACCGGGGATTGATCACCAACATTGTGGCAAAGTATCCTAGGAGTATACATGATTCCTTCATCTTCCGCCACTGCACCATCAATCAACACTTCCAGGATGGACGATATGGAAATGGCCTACTTGTTGGTAAGTACAGAAACCCAGTTATATTCACACAACACAGCAACCCTGTAGGACACACAACACATACACCGCTACATTGACAAGTGGCCAGGAAGACACTGAGGTTGTGACACTACTGGGCATGTTTAAATTCCTGACCAATGAGATACACACCTATGGACAAATGACAGTTCCAAATAACAACAGATGCCACTCCACAGACGCAAGGGAACAATTTTAAACAACACAATGACAATGACATGGCCTTAACTGGCAGTACAACTTGGAAGATTAATCTTTCAATATCACATCAAAAACACTGAATCAAACACCCTTCCAAGCAATAAGTACTGTGTAAGGGGTGTGCAATGTGTTTTGCTGCAGGTCAAACACCGTGAGACACATAGCATGATAATGATGACTACAATGAAGGTGACTTGAAATCATTGAGGCAGTACCAATATCTCACATCACCCCTGCTCTGACATTGGCCATTACCAATAAGCAAGTGGACTGTGCTAAGAACACATATTGATGTGACAATATTGGAAGTGCACATTGCTACACATATGGTTTGAGACAATTACACATATACACAACAAATGTACAGGCATATGGACCTTCTGACACTCAAAACATCAACCTCACAACCATGTTAGCCAGCTGAACTGGACAAGGTTCAGTAGTATAGGTACACGTTTGAACACGAGTCAACTCAGCAAGGGAAGATAAATAGGTCAGCAGAGAACTTGTCACACATGGGATATTTGTGCATTGTCAATTTCCAACAATTCAGTGCTGGCAACTTATGGAGATGTGTTGTACATTGTCACCTAGCCAAATCAAAGGGCCTCACTGATGTCTACCAAATTCTATTGCATATGTTAAATTGGATGGGACCTCCAGGCCATATAGATGCAACCATGTTACCACCACTGTGGAATTGATTCTGTGTATGGAAGTATCATGTCACCCCCAGTTAAGACACCTGGACACCTCTTTCACACGGCATAATGCATGGGAGTACAGAATGTACTGTAACTCTACCAAAATACCGCTGACATCCAGTCAATCAGCCAAACACCAGTTCAGATAATGAAACAACTCAATACTGATGGTACATCCTAGAAGGCTAGGAGTCCACACAATAACACAAACACAGATGAGTCACAGACAACACAAGAGAACACCTCCCATGCAAAGTGATAATAATGGTGCTAGCAACATCAAAACGTTCCCACTCATTTTCTCTTTCAGCTGATCAGGGGTATGGGATGCAGCCATGGATCATGACTCCATTTGCAAACCCAAGTACAGCATTAGAGCGTGTCTATAATGAGGCACATCAGAGGACACGCACCATAGTTGAGAGGACTTTTGGCATCCTGAAGTCAAGATTCAGGTGCCTCGACATCACCAGAGGCAGCCTGCTATACTCACCAGAAATGGTCTGCAAGATCATTTTGACCTGTGCCATCCTGCACAACATTTGTGTAAGGAGGAACATTCCCCTCTATGAACCAGACCCACAAATGCCTGAAGAGGAGGACGTTGTGCATCAACATGAGGGGGACCATCCAAACACAGCAGCAGGATTGCGTCGGAGACAACACATTGTCTAAAACTTATTTTAACTGTAGTCACCATCACCACTGTCTTACCATATGTCATTAAACACCTATTCTAATCACTATATCATGGTCAGGGTAATCATTTTTGCATCACATTATCCCTAAGATTCATAATCAGAGTGTAGCCTCGTGGAGCATTGCAGAAATACATATTAGGATACTAAAAAATCCACATCACATTTGATGGGTATGCCTGTACAGGCAACTTCACACACACTGTAAATGACATATATCCTGTCCATTTCACATTTAAAGGGCAATAGCAGATGACCACAGCTATTTCACACATACATGTTGGCAACATGGTTCATTGCAGCATATGGCACACAACAAAGACACCATCATTCACTAAGGAAATAAAATGCCTCATACAAGAGGCACTGGATGCTATTGCATTGGTAACAGAAATGTATGACCAGACCCTTGACAGCAGTAAGTGTGACATCAGCTATCTCTGCAAGGAGTATGTGTGACAAGAAATCCATTTAAGTAGCAAATGAATAGCACGAGTGCCCTAGGTATGACTAGCGTTGCTCACAAGATATCCCCTGCACATGTCATCCCAGGTCATATGTACTGCACTGCCATGTTTTCTGTCTCTCCCCACCCGTCTCGAGGGGGCCCTGGGAATGGACTATTTGTACCCAGATAATCCCTCATCTACACAAACCAAGACTCACATTCTGACTCCAGTGTGCTTCCCTCTTTAGTATGGTATGCCATAGTCATTGTTCATCTGTCTGCATGGACTTCTGGTCGGATAATACACTGCCTTGTAGTCTGTAGGTCCTGTAATCACCTGTCCATTGCTTCTCATATGAAAGGTGCTGTTGGCCCTTTGAACTTGATTCTCACCTACAGGACTTGTGAGAGACTGAAGCTGCACACACCTGTGAGCACCTCCATGCAGACCAGCCATTTGAACTTGCACTGCCCTTGGTGCTGCCTGGAACGGCATAGAAACTGCCATTATATAGTTACCACTGTTATGCATTGCCGTATAAATCACTTGTGTAATACAGGCCTTAGGTTATTGTGTAACGTTGCAGCACACAGGCCAAAAACAGTTTACATTTTCCACAGTGTTGTTCCAGCTTTGACCAGTCTCAGTCTGCTCACTGTGTATTTGCCTTGTTCATTTTTGTTCCGGATTGACCCTGCATCCTGTTAGCCTTACTGGTTCCTGTCCATGGGTTACCATAAATGATCCGTGTGGCAACATTTGTCTCATAGATGCTTTCCATGCCCTCACTTTCTTCCTGGGGTATTGTGTCAGGTAGGTCTACAATGAATACTGAAATACATTGTATAGTGTAATCAGTTTACTTAACGTATCATGGGGTGGAACTTGTCTTCAAATAGCCTAATCACGGCCCATCCCTTGTCTGGGTTTCATGTATGCATGAGTGACAAATAGTGACAGTGTACCATGGCTGTAAGCATGGATGGGTATGGTGCCTGCAGCACAAAAACAACGTTAGATGATGTGCATGAAATGTCAACACATGTTTGTACCCTGACGGTCCACACACTGACTCACATCGGCCCCAAAATATTGATGGTGCTTGCGTGGTGAATAACTGTGAGATTAATCTGCACCGAGGCACTGATGTTCCTGGCTGCAGTGGGAATTTTAGAGACCACCCTGTGTACAAATGTAGTGAGGAAACCTGCCGGTTTAAAATTCCTGATCCATTAACTTTGTCAGCACACCAAGGTTGCCCTGTTGTCAGTCTCATAAAAATTCTGCATTGTCCATAGCTGGCCTATCCCCATGTGTGTTCTCAATTCATCTTTGGCTTTTGTTCAATTCAGCTGTGAAGGATACTTTGTTAATGCAGGGAATGGCTCCACAGACTCATGACTAGAGCTGCACGTAATTGTGACAACATGGAACCCAATAACAACACAGGCTACACATGGGCCCACACACTTGAACAGGACACCTTTGTGCAATTAACCACTGGAAATATGTGAACATGTGCTGCTTGGTCTGCTGGTCCTCCACTGCCACAGGAGAAACATAGGTCATTTATACGACTCAAACTGTGGAGTGACATTACATTTGTGGATTGGTTTTGTGACTCGGTGTCACAAACACCGTACCCACATAGCATTTTCAAATGCCTGACTCATGGGTAGTATACAAACAAGTGACCAGGAAGTGGTATCCAACATCCTAGGACATGTGATGGCTTAGTCTTGGAACATTGCCATGATCAACCGTGTTCTATCTATCCTGTGCATGGTTTGTCATGGGAGATGCTTATGTCCCAAAAATCTGGGAAGTTCACACAGCATTTGTTGTTACGTGTATGACAAACACATTTCCTTACTCATTTGCACAGTGAATAGCATCTGATGGTTGTCCACATTGACAACACATGCATTCAAGCACATTTATGTAGACATGTCTTGTGATGTTCACACAGTGGCACAACTAAAATTGTAAGAGCCAATTCACACACATTGACACACAGGCAATGAGTTACTATATTGAGTTGTGTAGCCTTGCTATCCTCTATTGACGCACAACCTGCTCAAACTGGGTAATACCAATTTGTATTCCACACGTTTGGGCATCTATTCCGTCAGTGAAGAGTGCAAATCCGGTACAACAACTAGAGGATCATGGTCCACACTAGTATGATCTGTCACAAATGCCCATACACCGGAATGCACAATGTAGGTGCAAACAGCCTATCTCTGTATAGTTACAGCTGTCATGTACTATACAAATTGAGAAATTACCCAAACCCAGTAAAAGACAGACATTTTGATGCATATGCTTAAAAAAAAATGCACATGCATCAAAAAACACCGCATATGTGTAGAAAAATGATGCTCACTGCCATGATACATCCATTGGCCCTGAGCGGTAATTCCCACACTGTACCCCATGAAATTGGTTAACTATGAAAAATATTAGAAAATATGGATGCAGGGTAATTTCTTAGCGTGTGCGTAAAAACAAAATGGTGCACTGACTGTAAGCGTTATAATATTTTGATGCATCATAATAAAAACACACCGCATTTGAGGCAGGAAGTAATGTAATAGGATATCATGTTTACAGAATTGGTACAGTGGGTGTACTTTCACTTTCACCTTGCAGTCAGTGATTTTTCTTGACTGTGTGGCTGTGTTTGGACTTGTCTCTCTGTGACTATTGTAAATTTGTCTCCTGTGTGACCTTTATGTTGTCTTTTGGTGTTTTCTATGTGTCAGTGGTATCATGTGTAAGTGTATTTTTGTCATTTCTTGTGTCTAATTTTGTCTTTGTACTGTTGGGAGTCTGTTGTGGGTAGTGTTAGTTTGGGGATAGTTGGGCTGTTGTAGTGTTATTTACTTTTCATTTCCCTCTCCTCCTTTCCCTTCATTATCCTCTGTACCCCTTAATTCCTTCATTTTTTCAAGCATGTTGGGCAGGCCACGTCTCAGTAGAATGGGAGACGAGGAGCTGGGGGGATTCATTTGGCTGGTGTGCCAATTCCTCCGATTGATGATAGAAGCAGGTGGCCGGGTGATACAGGGGTATCACACAGAGGCAAGGAGGCTCCGGTGGGCAAAGGTCCTGTACCATCTGCAACACATATACAACACACCGCGCAACGACCACCAGAGCAAGATCTGCAGGACCATTTAGGGATTGTGATTGTTGGCCCTGTTGGTGAGTACAATTCAGAGTAATTTGCACATTTAAATGCTCTGTAGTGACAGTAGCAGATTTGTTCTTATGCTGCAGGCAATGTTTTTGGACATGTGAATGCAAGTTAAAAATACAGTTGCGGTGAGTTATACAATAATTGCTACACATTACTGTCATTTGTTGAAGCAACAGCTGCACTGAGTTATTTCTGATACATGCCTGAACTGGATTCTGACACATACGTACCAAGTTATTTCTAACCTCAGGTAACATCTTAGGCTGATAGTTTGACTTGGTTGTCCCGCAATTAAATTAGGGATGGATGCCAAAAGTAATGCACACAGGTTCACATCTGAATGTTTGGTGCTAATTTCCATAGCTTTGGCACATAAAATGAAGCAAATTATACAAATTAAGGGGTAAAAACTATCCATGGCCCTCTGTTCATTGTACCTGTGTGTTTTACATTGGTCTTGGGCACAATAGCTGGAACAGAGCTAATGCATTTGCCATCTGTGTTTCTCTATAACCATGAACTTCTCATAATTTATGGGATCATCATGGGGTACCTGACGTTGGGGAATGCATGATCACAATGTATTACGTGCATGATGTCGTGCAAGGGACCCCTGACCTATTCCATCATATATATAAAGTTCCCTAACATTTTGCTAGTTTAGTTTGGCACGCCCCTGCTGATTTAGTGCAGCAGATGTTTAATAACTAACTTCCCAGTTTGGAGGCTATCACAGACATGGGTGTATGCTAAGATCAGAAGACCAGCATTCCTGTGACTGCTGCCATTCCGAAGGTACATACAAATTGAAACCTACATCATCATGATTGACACAGTTGTACATTTGCTAAACCATGTGTTAATAATATGATAGTGTCAGTTTGCTGTATAGCCGCTGATCAACCAACTTGGCAAATGTAAGATGAGGAATGTGGCTCACTGTGATTTCCGAAACTCATAAGGGGTACACAGGGCAATGAGTGACACATTTCAGGTGCAATGACTACACCTGTGCCCATGCAGTCTGTCATGGATGACTACAATATACACTGTCAACATATATCTCCTTGTTGTATCCAAATGTTAAAACTGGTCAATCCATGGCTAGCCTCAATCTGTCACCAATTAATGCACAGGATCCCTGCCATTATGATGTCATAGAGGGCATATGTGGATCAGGGTACACTGTTAATGTAGCATATGTAACCTAGACACAATACAGGCCCTAGATGTAAGGGGCCATAGAAAGCATGATAAATCATGACCTTAAATCAAACCACAGGTGCGTCACACAGTAAATGATTGTCCCTTGATGCACAAGCCACAATACCTGAGTGACTGGTATTGCAGTGCTCCAGGAAAGTAGCTTTGCATTCCTCTCATTACTACAAATGATGAGAGGAGTACACTCCATAAATGAGTGTGCAAACAATTGATGGAGCATGTTTGTCAACACATGGAATTTAGGGACACTGCATGTGTGCATATATGTATGTATCACTCACTGGAGTGACCGGGTCTGTACATGTTTGAAGTGGTATATCTGTTGCCGTATCATCATGCCTGAGAGGCTGGGGTTTCAGATTTAATGTTACACACAGTAATTTTATTTGGAAGTGTTGTACAGTGCACAGACATTGAGCACATTTCCCCCTTCCATGCTTTACAGGTGGACCTGCCCCCTACACACTCAGAGAGGTGGCTTGATTTGCGGACCCAGACATATCTAGTAAGTGTTGATATTTCAGTTCTGTGTTGTGTTTACAGCTGTTGTGTGGTTGACTCCTGTGTGTTGGACACATTGCAAGGTATGATGTGCTGGTAAATGATCGGATATGTTACTTGAGTGGAGTATCACTTTTTGAGTTGGACAATCATTAGTGTATAGTCATACTTTGGGATTGTAGTGCAGCCCTGTAGGCATGGCCATATGAATAGGGTGACATTTGTTGTTACATTTTTTATAAAGAAAATTTAGCAGAGGGCCATATTTATGATTTAGTCAGCAAGTCAGACCCTGAATCTCACAGAATAGGGATGCCAAAGTCTTACCAACAGACTTGAGCCGCCCTGTTCACTAATGAACATGTTCGACTGTATGTTTGACTTCCTAGCAGCATGTAGCTCCACATGATGTGCTACGTGTATGTTGCACTTGAGTACAATGTCATAGGTGTGCATGCAGCTCATGGCCAGATGTGTGCTTGCATCTATCTGCTTGTTGTAAGACAGGTATTAGTGGTGTTAAGTGTTGTTGACAATTGTCAGCATTTACAAAGATAAATGTGGATGGGATTGGCCAAGGTTTGGGTGTATCATAGTTGGACATCCTCCTTACCTGTGGTGGACTGCCTAAACCCATGTACAGCTGTCCAAAGCTTCAGGGGTGTCCTAGATGTTTGAAAGTATTTGTTGCTTATCCATCCCCCCTGTGGCACAGGCTTAGGGTTATGAAATGTGTACCTAGGTGTGATGATCCAAGTTTAGTACACAGACAAGTAAATCTGTAAATCACTTGTCCAAACCTAAGATACCCACTCATGATTAGCAAATGCATTCCATCCTGGCAAATCCATTTACAAATCACAGAACTTGTGGCCCTTAATTGTCATCCAGAAGATAGTCATTAGTTGGCCTGTCACATGTGGAGGACTTGCAGCATTTTTTATGTGACAAATGGCTGAACAATGATGCATAGGTCATTTAAGATGTTGCACATCTTTTAGAGCATTGCTGTGCTGTTAGATAGGACATATGTAGGCTGCGTTGGCATGTACTTCCTCAGGGACAATCTGTGATCTGTATGGTGATATGGCCTGTTTCAGCTACATTAGATGTATTGTCTGATTTTCTTCAGTAGCTATATCACACAATGAAGTACCTAATGTTTGGCTTTATCTTTTTTAACAGAAGCCCATATGAATGCCATCCAGATTTTGGAGTTTCAGCGCCGGGCGATGCGTTTCCGCCACATTATGGATGTGGAGTCTGGGTTCCACCACATGGCATGGCGTTATCGCCATGAAAGAGCCTCAGGAGTGTGGAGGGCATTTGCACAAGGGGGCCCTTTGGTGTCCACAACAGCCGCCAGCACCACCACTACCACCCAGGTGGCACCAAGTATATCAGGCACCTCTGCAGGACCATCGACCTCCACTGCTCCCGGACCTATTACAGTACCACCTGCACCACCCCCTACAAGCATGGAACGACAACCAGACAAACATCTACAACTGGCACCCAGACCACCCCTGCTGCAGTCATTGACCCTGCAGATTTCCAAAGGATGCAATGTGACATGCAACGTATGTTGAGGAGAATGAACAGACTGCAGAAGGTGTCACAAATTAATAAGAGGGTTCGTGCCATCAAGAAGACCCTGCTGAGGGTGAACTTGTGAAAATTATACCCTCTGCCTTGAATCCCTCCCCTCCCTCCTCTTTCCTGATTCTTTTAATTAGTGGGTTTAGGGGGCTTAGTGTTAGGTTAGAATAGGCTGTTAGTTTAGTTAGTAGTAGTGGGTTGGGGGATGGGGGTTTGATAATTAAAAATGTTTTTTATTATGTGTGTGGGTGGGTGGGTGTACGATGATGTTGGGGTTTTGGTGTTGGCAAAAAATATATAAAAATATAAAAATACAAAAAAATATGTATTTGTTTTGTATAAGATACTATGGTGGTCATTCCGACCTCGGCGGTCTTTTCAATAGACCGCCGAGGGACCGCCGTACGGAAGACCGCCAGTGCTGGCGGTCTTCCGCACAGGCCATTATGACCGTTGACAGCACTCCGCCCATTTCCGGATGAAGAGCCGCCAACAGCCATACTGGCGGCAGGCGGGGAAGTGGAGGTAGCTCCACCTCCACCGCCACGCCAACAGAACACCGCCCAGCGAATCACGACCTGTGATTTGCTGTGGCGGTGTTCTGTTGGCGTGGCGGTGTCGGCGGAGCTGCCCCCATGGGTCCCGTTCCCTCCCGGAGGATCACCAGAACAGGTAAGGTGATCGTCCGCTAGGGAAGGGGGGTGGGGGGGTGTTGTGAGTTGTGTGCGTGCATCGGGGTGTGCGTGTGTGTTTGTAGAGGGGGCGCATGGGTGCGTGCATGAATGCGTGCGTGTATGTGTGTATGTGTGTGTATATGTTAGGGATCGGGGTGGGGACAGGGGTCCTGCAACCTTTTGGGGGTGGCAGGGGTGGTGGGGGGGTAGGGGAGGGAGTTGGGGTGGGGGTTGGGGGTGGGGTAGACCCCTATCAGTGCCAGGGAAGGAATTCCCTGGCACTGATAGTGCTTACCGCCATGGATTTCATGGCGGTCCCAAACCGCATGAAATCCATGGCGGTAAGCCGGGGTCAGGCGGGTTGGAATACCGCCGGATGTATGTGACGACCGCCGGGCTGGAGACCCAGGTCTCCAGCCCGGCGGTCGCTAGCGCCGTGGCGGTCGGAACGGTGAAGCGGCGGCTGGCCATGGCGGTAACCACCATGGTCAGAATTCATGAAAAAAGACTGCCAGCCTGTTGGCGGTCTTACCGCCGCTTCACCGCCGACCGCCACGGTCGGAATGACCGTGTTAGAAATGGGGTCTTTGGTTGACAGTCAGGTAACCCCCTGTTCAAGCAAGGACCCTCACTCTAGTTAGGATAAAAGAGAATCACCCTCAGCTAACCCCTGCTTACCCCCTTGGTAGCTTGGCAGAGCAGTAGGCTTAACCTCAGAGTGCTGGGCGTAAAGTATTTGTACCAACACACACAGTAACTTAATGAAAACACTACAAAATGACACAACACCAGTTTAGAAAAATAGGAAATATTTATCTAGACAAAACAAGACCAAAACGACAAAAATCCAACATACACAAGTCAAGTTATGATTTTTTAAAGGTTTAAAATAAAAAGAGTCTTTAGGTAGTTGTAACACCACACTAGCGCTGCTAGCGTGTAAATGTACCTGGTTTGCGTCAAAAATAACCCCGCACGGGCGGTGTGCGTCGAAAGTAACCCTGCACGGCTGTGTGCGTCGAAAACAACTCGGCACGGCGGTGCGCGTTGAAAAAGCCAGCCACACGACGATCCGAAAGTCCCGCGGCGCAGGGTGCGATCTCTCAGCCTCCGTCAGCGATGCTGCGCGTTGTTTCTCCTGCTCCGGGCGTCGGTTTCTCGGTCGCGTTTCCTGCGGCGTCGTTTCTCAGCTGCGGAACCGGCGTCGCGTCGTTTTCTCAGCCGCGATCGGATTCGCGTCGATCTTTTCTCGGCACGGCGCTCGGTGCGTGTATTTTTGTCCTTAGGCTGCCAGCCTCTCCTTTCAGGGTCCCAGGAACTGGAAGGGCACCACAGAGCAGAGTAGGGGTCTCTCCAGAGACTCCAGGTGCTGGCAGGAAGAAGTCTTTGCTATCCCTGAGACTTCAATAACAGGAGGCAAGCTCTACATCAAGCCCTTGGAGATTTCTTCTTCAAGATGGAAGGCACACAAAGTCCAGTCTTTGCCCTCTTACTCTGGCAGAAGCAGCACTGCAGGAAAGCTCCACAAAGCACAGTCACAGGCAGGGCAGCACTTGTTCCTCAGCGATCAGCTCTTCTCCAGGCAGAGGTTCCCCTTGATTCCAGAAGTGTTTCTGAAGTTTGTAAGTTTGGATGCCCTTCTTATACCCATTTTAGTCTTTGAAGTCACCTTCCTTCAAAGGGGACTCACAACTTCTTGTGAAATCCTGCCTTGCCCAGGCAAGGCCTCAGACACACACCAGGGGGCTGGAGACAGCATTGTCAGAGGCAGGCACAGTCCTTTCAGATGAGAGTGACCACTCCACCCCTCCCTCCTAGCAGGGATGGCTAATCAGGAAATGCAGATCACACCCCAGCTCCCTTTGTGTCACTGTCTGGTGTGAGGTGAAAAACAACCCAACTGTCAACTGACCCAGACAGGGAATCCACAAACAAGGCAGAGTCACAGAATGGTTTAAGCAAGAAAATGCTCACTTTCTAAAAGTGGCATTTCCAAACTCACAATCTCAAAATCAACTTTACTAAAAGATGCATTTTTAAATTGTGAGTTCAGGGATCCCAAACTCCACCTGTCCATCTCTTCTCTAGGGGAATCTACACTTTAATCATATTTAAAGGTAGCCCCCATATTATCCTATGAGAGAGACAGACCTTGCAACAGTGAAAACGAAATTGGCAGTATTTCACTGTCAGGACATATAAACCACATTACTATATGTCCTACCTTATCCATACACTGCACCCTGCCCTTGGGGCTACCTAGGGCATATCTTAGGGGTGCCTTACATGTAAGGAAAGGGAAGGTTTAGGCCTGGCAAGTGGGTACACTTGCCAAGTCGAATTTACAGTGTAAGAATACACATACAGACACTGCAGGGGCAGGTCTGAGACATGATTACAGAGCTACTTATGTGGGTGGCACAACCAGTGCTGCAGGCCCACTAGTAGCATTTGATTTACAGGCCCTGGCACCTCTAGTGCACATTACTAGGGACTTACTAGTAATTCAAATATGCCAATCATGGATGAACCACTTATATACAATTTAAACAGGAGCACTTGCACTTTAGCACTGGTTAGCAGTGGTAAAGTGCCCAGAGCAACAAAAACAGCAAAATCAGAGTCCAGCACACATCAACAACCTGGGGAACAGAGGCAAAAAGTTAAGGGAGACCACGCCAAGGATGAAAAGTCTAACACGTGTCCCCCCCAGCTAAAAGTGGGGAGTAACTACCCAACCTCATGGGAGTTCTCATCACTAAGGCGGAAGAACCTGGACAGACCATCAGCATTGGCGTGCTCTGTACCGGGTCGATGTTCCACCGTAAAGTCCATCCCCTGTAGGGAAATGGACCACCTCAACAGTTTTGGGTTCTCACCCCTCATCTGCATTAACCATCTGAGGGGTCTGTGGTCGGTCTGAACTCGGAAGTGAGTCCCAAACAAGTAGGGTCTTAGCTTCTTCAGTGCCCAGACCACAGCAAACGCTTCACGTTCTATGGCACTCCACCTACGTTCCCTGGGTAGTAACCTCCTGCTAATGAAGGCTACGGGTTGATCTAGGCCCTCTTCATTCAGCTGTGAGAGTACTGCTCCAATACCATGCTCTGAGGCGTCTGTCTGTACAACAAACTCCGTGGAGTAGTCAGGTGCCTTCAGCACAGGTGCTGTGCACATGGCCGCCTTCAGGGCATCAAAAGCGTTCTGGCAAGCCTCTGTCCAGATCACTTTCTTGGGTTGCTTCTTAGAAGTCAACTCAGTTAAGGGGGTAACAATGGTACCATATCCCTTAACGAACCTCCGATAGTATCCTGTGAGACCTAAAAAGGCTCTCACTTCAGTCTGGGTCTTGGGAGGCTCCCAAGCCAGAATCGTGTCAATCTTAGGCTGTAGGGGTGCCACCTGGCCACTCCCCACCTGGTGTCCTAAGTACACAACAGAACCCTGCCCTATTTGGCACTTGCTCGCCTTAATAGTGAGGCCTGCCTTCTGCAGGGCCTCTAACACTCTCCAGAGGTGTTGCAGGTGTTCCTCCCATGTGGAACTAAACACAGCAATGTCATCCAGGTAGGCGGCACTGAACTCATCCAGTCCTGCCAACACCTGGTTGACCAACCTCTGAAAGGTGGCAGGGGCATTCTTCATCCCAAAGGGCATCACATTGAAGTGGAAGTGCCCATCGGGGGTAGAGAATGCTGACCTCTCCTTTGCCCCTTCAGTTAAGGCAATCTGCCAGTACCCAGATGTTAAATCAAACGTACTGAGGTACTTGGCAGCTCCTAACCGATCAATGAGCTCATCAGCTCGGGGGATGGGGTGTGCGTCAGTCTTGCTGACCGCATTGAGACCCCGGTAGTCCACACAGAACCTAAGTTCTGGAGTGGCACCAGGAGCAGTAGCCTTTGGGACCAAGACCACTGGGCTGGCCCAAGGACTGCTGGAGTGCTCAATAACCCTTAGGGTTAACATTTTGGAGACTTCCTCCTTAATGCAAGCCCTCACCCTGTCAGTCACCCTGTAAACCTTATGTTTAACAGGTGTACTGTCCCCAGTGTCCACATCATGTGTGCACAGGTGTGTGACTCCTGGGATCAGGGAAAACAGTGAGGCGAACTTTCCCAGCACGTGGCGACAGTCCCTCTGCTGTTCCTCAGTCAGGGAGGGGGAGAGGATCACTCCCTCCACAGACCCATCTTTCTCTCCTGCAGACAGGAGGTCAGGAAGAGGCTCACTCTCTTCCTCCACCCCGTCATCTGTCGCTAGGAGCATGGATAGCTCAGTTCGCTCAAAGTGTGGTTTGAGGCGGTTGACATGTAGGACCCTCAAGGGGTTCCTGGGGGATTGCAAGTCTACCAGATAGGTGACCTCGCTCTTTCTTTCCACCACCTCAAAAGGCCCAGTCCACTTATCTTGGAGAGCCCTAGGCTCCACTGGTGCCATGACCCACACTTTTTGTCCAGGCTGAAACTCAACCAGAGTGGCATTCTGGTCGTACCACCGTTTCATGTCCTCCTGGCTTGCTTCCAGGTTCTCCTGAGCGAGACTCCTGAAGCGGGCAGTCTGGTTTCTTAGTGCCAGCATGTAGCTAAATACATCCTGGGGTGGTTTACTAGGAGCTTTCTCCAAAGCCTCCTTCACCAGACTGAGCGGTCCCCTCACAGGGTGGCCATAGATGAGCTCAAAGGGGCTAAAGCCAAGTCCCTTTTGAGGCACCTCCCTGTAAGCGAACAGAAGGCATGGCAAGAGGACGTCCCACTTACGCCTCAAGGGCTCCGACAGGCCCTGAATCATGCCTTTCAAGGTGCGGTTGAATCTCTCAACCAGACCATTACTTTGGGGGTGGTAAGGGGTGGTGAACTTGTAGGTTACCCCACACACCTTCCACAGAGACTTCATATAAGTGGATATGAAGTTTGTACCCCTATCAGATACTACCTCCTTGGGGAACCCCATGCGGGTAAAAACCCCCATCAAGGCACGTCCCACCACGGGGGCGGTGACCGTCCTTAGAGGAATAGCTTCTGGGTACCGTGTGGCATGGTCCACCAAGACCAGGATGAACCTGTTGCCCATGGCTGTCTTGGGATCCAGAGGCCCCACAATGTCAATTCCTACCCTTTCAAAGGGAGTACTGACTACCGGTAAAGGTTGGAGGGGAGCTTTGCATTTCCCCCCACTCTTGCCACTTGCCTGACAAGTCTGACAAGATCTACAATAAGCAGCTGACTGCTTGTTCATCAAGGGCCAGAAAAAGTGGGAGACAAGCCTCTTATAGGTCTTGTCCTGCCCTAGATGTCCTGCCAAAGGCACATCATGAGCCAACCCCAGTAGGAAGGTCCTGAAGCCCTGGGGTACCACCAGCATACGAGCTGACCCCGGCTCAGGAACCTTAGGCTCACTATACAGGAGGCCATCCTCCCAATAAATCAGGTGAGTACCTGGCGCCCCGCCAGCCGCCTGGGCTGCAGCCTGCTGCCGCAGTCCCTCAAGAGTAGGGCATTCCTTCTGCGCTGTGCAGAATACTTCCCTGGTGGGTCCCCCTTCCTGCTGCCACTGCGACAGCTCAGGGACCTCCCCCAGTTCAGCCACCTGTTCCCCTGTAGGTTCCGGGGCATCACCCTCAGGCTCTGCCTCCTCCCGGACCGTGGGAACTTCTGGGGCGGGTTTCCCGCGCCTCCTGCCTTTCCTCTTCTTGGCGGTCCCCTGGGCCACTATTTCAGGCTCCAGGGGCTCTTGACTACCCTGATTGGCTGCCATAGACCGGGTGGATACGCATACCCACCCAGGCAGACCCAACATCTCCAAGTGAGACCTGTGTTCCACCTCCTTCCAAGGGGAATCCTCCAGGTCGTTGCCTAGCAAACAATCAACAGGCATGGTTGGACTCACAGCTACTTTCCAGGAACCTGAGACCCCCCCCCATTCAAAGGGAACCTGCGCCACTCTGCAGAGGCGCTCAGAATTGTCTACTGCAACTACTTGGTGAAGTACCCGGGGATCAATCTGCTCTTCAGACACCAGGTGACTCCTCACTGTAGTCACACTGGCTCCAGTGTCCCTTAGAGCCTCCACCCTCTGTCCATTGATGGTCACCCATTGCCTGTACTTCTTAGTGTTATCAGGCACTAGGTTTCTCTGGACCATCTCACTGTCCCCTAGTGAGACAAGGGTCATTTCTGCTGGTTCCCACCCACCTGAAACCAACTCCTCCCCAAGCGCTACACTGGCCAAACCCTGGGACGGCGCACCAGTGGGTGCCGGTGTACTTTTGGGGCATTTGGGGTCCCCCCTCACATGACCCACCTGGTCACATGAATAGCACTTACGTAGGGGACCACCTGCCATTGGCTTCCCTTTGGAGAACCATGTCTTCTTTTCACTGGGGGGTTGGGAATCCTTACCCTGGGAATCAGTTTGGGGCCCTTTAGAGAACTCATCCTGTTTGCCCTTACCCCCCCTTTCTTCTGAGAGGGACCCTGCCCACCCTTGGCGTGGTCTCCCCCATACCTCTTTTGGACCCTGGTGCTCTCCCAGCGGTCCGCTTCCTGTGCAAGCTTCCTGGGGTCAGTCAGCTTGCTGTCAATGAGGTGCTGGCGCAGCTCTGGAAAACATAAACTGTACAAGTGCTCCCAAGCAATTAAATTGTAAAGCCCCTCATACGTGTTTACCTTACTGCCCTTCACCCAACCATCCAGTGACCTGCAACAAGAATCAACACATTCCAACCATGTTTGGGATTCCTTTCTCTTGTAGGATCTAAACTTCTCTTTGTACTGCTCAGGGGTGAGACCATACCTGGTAAGTAAGGCCTCCTTCATGGCAGGGTAGGTGAGACTCTGAGCATCCCCTAAGGCCGTCAGTGTGTCCCTCCCCTCTGCCTCAAAATGCTTCCACAGGGCTGCCCCCCAATGAGCTTCAGGGACCAGGTTCATGTGGAGAGCTGACTCATAACCCTTGAACCACAAGTAGATATCATCCTCCCTCTTATAATCCCTCACAAGGTCTTTTGGGATGTGTACCCTTCTCTCAGGCTGCACTGTAGAATTGCTGCCACCATCCCTACTGGACTGGCTCCTATGATCTATCTCTTTCAAGCTAAGCTCATGAGCCATTGTTATCTTCTTCTCCTCAAGGGCTAGCCTTCTCTGCTCCAATTGGTACTCCCTTTCTGCCTGTCTGTCCTGTAACTCTTCAGGTGTCAGACCCTTGGAGGATACACTGCTACTTGCCCTAGAGATTCTCCCCTGAGACATAGCAGGCCCACCCACTACATCAGTGTGAGTGACTTGCAACTCCTCTTCCCCCTCTGGCTCCTCCTCTGTGTGCCCCTCAGCTGCTTTGGCTGTCACCCAGGCCCTCAGCGCCTTTTGCAGCTCATCCTTCTTGGATGAGCTCTTAATGGGACAGCCAACATTACTACAGAACTGCTTCAACTGAGCCACCTTGTAGCTCTCCAATTTCTCCAAGTCAAAAGCAGCTTCAGCTAGGGCATCTCCAGACTGAGACATGATGAGAGGTTAAAAAAAATATGCACAGTTCCAAAAACAGAAAAGCAAGTTCTCAAATGAAGTTTCAGCAAAGTCAATCCCGGGATCAGCGAAAAAAAAGAAACTAAATGCAGAGAAAACCAGTCCAAGTAAAAAACAAAAATCACAAGACTAGTAGTATGTGGTCACGTAGTGGTCTGAGATCAAAACAGTAGTGTACACTTAATTACTGTATGTCAAGCACAAATACAAGTCCAAATCCCGACCGCTGATCACCAATGTTAGAAATGGGGTCTTTGGTTGACAGTCAGGTTACCCCCTGTTCAAGCAAGGACCCTCACTCTAGTTAGGATAAAAGAGAATCACCCTCAGCTAACCCCTGCTTACCCCCTTGGTAGCTTGGCAGAGCAGTAGGCTTAACCTCAGAGTGCTGGGCGTAAAGTATTTGTACCAACACACACAGTAACTTAATGAAAACACTACAAAATGACACAACACCAGTTTAGAAAAATAGGAAATATTTATCTAGACAAAACAAGACCAAAACGACAAAAATCCAACATACACAAGTCAAGTTATGATTTTTTAAAGGTTTAAAATAAAAAGAGTCTTTAGGTAGTTGTAACACCACACTAGCGCTGCTAGCGTGTAAATGTACCTGGTTTGCGTCAAAAATAACCCCGCACGGGCGGTGTGCGTCGAAAGTAACCCTGCACGGCTGTGTGCGTCGAAAACAACTCGGCACGGCGGTGCGCGTTGAAAAAGCCAGCCACACGACGATCCGAAAGTCCCGCGGCGCAGGGTGCGATCTCTCAGCCTCCGTCAGCGATGCTGCGCGTCGTTTCTCCTGCTCCGGGCGTCGGTTTCTCGGTCGCGTTTCCTGCGGCGTCGTTTCTCAGCTGCGGAACCGGCGTCGCGTCGTTTTCTCAGCCGCGATCGGATTCGCGTCGATCTTTTCTCCGCACGGCGCTCGGTGCGTGTATTTTTGTCCTTAGGCTGCCAGCCTCTCCTTTCAGGGTCCCAGGAACTGGAAGGGCACCACAGAGCAGAGTAGGGGTCTCTCCAGAGACTCCAGGTGCTGGCAGGAAGAAGTCTTTGCTATCCCTGAGACTTCAATAACAGGAGGCAAGCTCTACATCAAGCCCTTGGAGATTTCTTCTTCAAGATGGAAGGCACACAAAGTCCAGTCTTTGCCCTCTTACTCTGGCAGAAGCAGCACTGCAGGAAAGCTCCACAAAGCACAGTCACAGGCAGGGCAGCACTTGTTCCTCAGCGATCAGCTCTTCTCCAGGCAGAGGTTCCCCTTGATTCCAGAAGTGTTTCTGAAGTTTGTAAGTTTGGATGCCCTTCTTATACCCATTTTAGTCTTTGAAGTCACCTTCCTTCAAAGGGGACTCACACCTTCTTGTGAAATCCTGCCTTGCCCAGGCAAGGCCTCAGACACACACCAGGGGGCTGGAGACAGCATTGTCAGAGGCAGGCACAGTCCTTTCAGATGAGAGTGACCACTCCACCCCTCCCTCCTAGCAGGGATGGCTAATCAGGAAATGCAGATCACACCCCAGCTCCCTTTGTGTCACTGTCTGGTGTGAGGTGAAAAACAACCCAACTGTCAACTGACCCAGACAGGGAATCCACAAACAAGGCAGAGTCACAGAATGGTTTAAGCAAGAAAATGCTCACTTTCTAAAAGTGGCATTTCCAAACTCACAATCTCAAAATCAACTTTACTAAAAGATGCATTTTTAAATTGTGAGTTCAGGGATCCCAAACTCCACCTGTCCATCTCTTCTCTAGGGGAATCTACACTTTAATCATATTTAAAGGTAGCCCCCATATTATCCTATGAGAGAGACAGACCTTGCAACAGTGAAAACGAAATTGGCAGTATTTCACTGTCAGGACATATAAACCACATTACTATATGTCCTACCTTATCCATACACTGCACCCTGCCCTTGGGGCTACCTAGGGCATATCTTAGGGGTGCCTTACATGTAAGGAAAGGGAAGGTTTAGGCCTGGCAAGTGGGTACACTTGCCAAGTCGAATTTACAGTGTAAGAATACACATACAGACACTGCAGGGGCAGGTCTGAGACATGATTACAGAGCTACTTATGTGGGTGGCACAACCAGTGCTGCAGGCCCACTAGTAGCATTTGATTTACAGGCCCTGGCACCTCTAGTGCACATTACTAGGGACTTACTAGTAATTCAAATATGCCAATCATGGATGAACCACTTATATACAATTTAAACAGGAGCACTTGCACTTTAGCACTGGTTAGCAGTGGTAAAGTGCCCAGAGCAACAAAAACAGCAAAATCAGAGTCCAGCACACATCAACAACCTGGGGAACAGAGGCAAAAAGTTAAGGGAGACCACGCCAAGGATGAAAAGTCTAACAGACCGCCTATGTGTTTAGGTTAGTATATGTTGTCGTCCATGTGTCCCGTCTTATAAGGGGGGGGCTGATGTTTGGAGTGTTTGGTTAAATGTGACAAGTAAGTTTAGCTTAGGTTAGTTAGGGCCTGTTGTGGGTAATGTGTAGTTAGGATAGGTTAGGTTAGTTAAGGTGTTTCCCCAGGTTTTATCTTCCATTTTTACTGTTAAATAAATATTTATGGTACTCCTTTTTCAGTATGTGTCAAATGCTTGGGGATCAGGGCCTTGCCATGGCTGAACAGTGTCCTTTTAGTATTTGCATTTGTGTCCCATCCGGCAACCAATTCCCAATTGAGCTTTTACATTGGCAACTACACCAGAACTACTTTGCTAAGATTCTGCCATCCATTGCACCCACAACTCAAGGTTACTATGTATCCTAATGTGTTGTTAATTTTTTATGTATGTTTTCAATCTCACACACTTTGGGACCAAATTTGGTATTAAGGGCACTGTGTTACGTCTGCCTGCAGCCTGATGTTCAAGTGAAGCCGTATAAAGTGAGTGGTGGTTTGATCTCATGTAGTATGGTGTACATAACTCACACCTATCATTGGTTACATTGTTCAGCCAGGTTTTTTATCTGTATGTACACTCATACACATACATTCCTGCTGTATGTTGTGTGGGAGGAAAAATGTGGGTCAAATGTCACATACGTAAAGATTGTAATGAAGAAATATTTGAAGAGAATACATTTTGGCTTAGACATCCCTTCAGGAAGACATATTCTATCCAACACATCATTATACTGTACAGTTTCTATTTACCTCAGAATTAATCCTCAGGAAGGGCAGAGGATGGTACCCCAGTGTATAGTTATCAGCCCACAATCTTTCAGCGCAGTTGTATTGACATTCTATAATCAGATATGAGGCAAAAATCACTGATCTCCCTCACAGTTGATGTGTCACATTACACAGAGACAAAGTGGTTGTGTAAGTGCTATTTATTATAAAGTACTGTAGTGCTATATTTACATTGTCCATGATTGTGAGTCCATTAGTGTGACACCTTCCATTGTGATCCTACACAAGTGCAAAAGGACATGTCATTGGACATGCTGGGGTGAAGTGTCAAACAGTGCAGAGGGACAGGATTTGCCAATGAGTTTGTGAGAGACAATCACAGGGCAGAGTGACAAGATAAACAGTGGGCTGGAGAACAGTGCTTGAGAGCAGCTGTTGCAAGACTGGCATGTTACAAAGCACAGGACCTTGGTTATAAGTGGCCATGTGGCAGGGACTAGTGCTATCGGGTACTCTTACGGGTGAAGGTGATCTGTTCCAAGTCTTCATCTTCTGATGTGTGTGTTGTCTCCTCTGCCCTTTGTGGTGGTGGTTGTGAAGGGACAACACACACCTCAGTGTTTGAAGACGTGGAATCAGACATTCTGGTAGCTGCCAACTGTGGGGCTGTTAGGGGCAGTACTGCAGCAAGGAGGAGCTGCTGGTTCTTAAGAATAGCAGCCATATCACTGTCGTAGGCAGCCATGTCGGCCCTGAGGGGGTCAATATTGCATTTGTGCATGCATTGAAAAGTTTATTGTTGGAGGGGTTGTGTCAACTCTCTTACAGCTGTGCTGATTTCTTTCACACTTTTTTCAAGTTCTTGCAGGATAGATGTTCGCCCTTGCATGGCTGTTGCCTGTTCTGCAGTTGACATCATGCATGAACGCACCCCCTCTAGGCTGGCTGCCATATTTTCCATCCCCACCCACACCTCCTTGGCCAGCTCCCACTGTACTCCAACTACATTTCTCTCAAAGCTGGTGCCAGTATCGTCAGAGTCCTCAGCTGGGTTGGAGCTGGCAGGTCGTACAATTGGAGTGGTGGGTGGGTCCTCTGTGATGGTTGCTGCATCTGTGCTCCTCCTTGTGACTGAAGGTGAGGTCTGGAGGGTTCCAAGGACATCTTGGAGGGTCTGCTGGTTGATGTTTGTCAGCTCGTCATCCATGTCATCAGGGAAGTCCAGGACAGGCATATCCCCAGGAAAGCCTTCGTCCTCTGCAATGAGATATAGTACAATTACTGTGTCTGTCTTGTTGGATTTGTAATGGGACCTGCCTGCCTTCCTATTTGTTGCACATTGTGGTCTTGGTTCCTGTTCATTGTTCCTGTCTATAATATTAGCATTCTCCCAGGCCTATGCCCCACCTGCAGGTCACATGTAGTGTGGTCAGTTTGGGGACTTGTCAGCATCACATCCTCTAGGTGTTGGTTCTGGCCAAATTGTATATTGCCACCTTCTTGTCCTACTCAACCCTCCGTCTACTTCCATTCTCATGGTGAGGCCTTGCACTGGCTGTGGTTGTTCTGATGGCAGTTGCACCACACTTAACAATCTGGAACTGAGCCAGTCTCTGATATTTCACATCAGCTATATGTTGCCGAGACCTAGCATATACTATGTATAGCATTGGCATGGCACACTACAGATGTCAGCATTGGTAGTGTGTAATGTTGATGTTGGGGAATGTGTGCTACATTGGATTGCACTGATGGTCCTAGCAGTTTTCCATTTCCTCTTCTGACTGTGAGGGTGAATTTCACTAGCAGGTGTCATATGTCCTCCCCCTCAATGCTGTTAAGTATAAGCAAAGTATAACATTTGGGATGTTGCATGGTGTTGCTGGAGCTATTGTGACCCAGGCACAGGGTGGACCCTGACATATGCAGTATGGGTATGACGTTAGTGCTGTGTACCTCATAATGTTTATGACAATGACTGATGTTTGTAGCAACTATGGACATTAACATTTGACAGGATTAGAACATTTACATTGATTACAGGGGATTGATAACTTTGTCATCCTGAACCCTCTAATTTGGGTGTGTTTGATCCATGGGGATGTTATTGCCATTAGCTACTTGACCTGCACACACAGCAGAGGTGGTAGTGGCAACTGTTGTCAATGTTAAATTCCACTTGCAGATATGGCTTGAGACTGATAATTCAGCCCTAGTTCATGTAGGGAGAATAGCAGCTGTCGTGTGACAGCAGGTCAGTTTTACGTTGTACCCTACCCTCCTGGACTGGCTTTACCTTTCCAACATCCTTGGCATGTCAGCATACCCCCATGCAAAGGTTGTTGGTGTAGTATAGTACTGTGCCCCAGGTTTCCTCTGAACAGCCCCTGTGCTGTGCCCCTTTACCCATGCCCCTCCCTGAATATCATGACTTACAAGCATTGTGTAGTAGGTATGTCCCCCCGCTTGCAGTTAACATTTGTGCATTTTAATTCCCCATGCGACTTATCCTGCATCTGTGTTGTCTCCGGGTAGTCTGCGCTGTCCTGTCCTTGAATCCCTGTGACGATCTCCTCAGGGGTGACGGCTGACACCATCTCCTCCATGTGGTCCAGGGCCTCCTGCGGTGCTCGACTCCCACTTCCAGTCTGCAGTGCTGCCTTCCTGTTCCTGGCCATATTTTCCTTGGTCCTGCGCTTGCCGTCATGCCAGCATTTCTTGCACTCGATGACTGTTCTCTGTACTTCTGCCACACTGTTTATCTTGTCAACAATTTGTTGCCATATTGCCTCTCTCCTACTAATTGGCAACTTTGAGGTGACAAAAAGTTGGTGCAGGTGTTCTGTCACCTCTTTCACCAGAATTTCCTGCTCCTCTGCACTAAAGCGACACTTTCTTTTCTTCTTCTCACTCTCCTGGGTCTTGTGTGGGTCCTCCTGGCTGGTTCCTGGTCTGTTGTCATCTTCTTGGGGTCTGTCCAAGCATCTGGGATCCATTTTGGCTCTCCTTAGCACATTTTGCTGTGTTTGCGCTGCTTTTTGCGTTAAAAAAAGGCGCATATCCAGTTTGCAACGTCATAAACCAGCTCACAGTCATTTTTGCTGCGTTAAAGTCATTTTTCTTTACAACGTGACGCATTGGTTTGAGTAAAAAAAAAATGACTCACATCTGTGATTTGCGCCTCCGTGTGTCAAAGTATAAATTTGACACCCGAGCGGCGCAAATAAATGGCGTTAGCCGTGGATAAAATTTTTGATGCAAAACTGCATCAGAGCAGTTTTGCATCAAAAAGTACAAATATGGCCCTAAGATTCAAGATTCAAGATCCAAGATTGAATAATGATGATGAACTACATCTACATTTATTATCTCCTGGAAAAATAATGCTTATAACTATCCTCAAACTACACTGCACACACGAACAAGATTCCTAAGTCAAACACCATATAATGGGACATTGCAAGTATGAATAGGTTAGGATAATGTAAGGAGCAATGGATATTATTGAAAAGTAATAAAGCACAATGCCAATGGTATGCAAGATGAAATTTGAGAATGATGACAATCATCTGAAATGCATATCAGGAAATCGCTCTAAAGTGTGAGAAAGGAGAATGAGAGAAAATTTTTCATTATTTGAGATATGCAAATTGTAAGGTGCTTAGGGCCAGATATAGGAAGCCGTTTGCATGGTGCAAACTGCAAAAATCGCAGTTAACGCCATGCAAACAGCCTAACGCGATGCTCATTCACAAATTGCGAGTCGGTACCGACTCGCAATTTGTGAATGCGACTCGCAAATAGGAAGGGGTGTTCCCTTCCTATTTGCGACTCGCATCGCAATTCAGAATGGCAGTTACCACTTGTGTCACACTGGTGGTAACTCATTCGCAAAAGGGAAGGGGTCCCCGTGGGACCCCTTCCCCTTTGTGAATGTGGGCATAAAGGTTTTTTCAGAGCAGGCAGTGATCCAATGGACCACTGCCTACACTGAAAAAACAAAAACAAATGGTTTTGTAATTTTTTTCATTTTGCAACTCGTTTTCCTTTAAGGAAAACGGGCTGCAAAATGAAAAAAAAAACTGCTTTATTGAAAAAGCAGTCACAGACATGGCGGTCTGCTGACTTCAGCAGGCCACCATCCCTGTGAGTGCAGGGACTCGCTATGGGGTCGCAAAATGCGACCCACCTCATTAATATTGATGAGGTGGGACTTTGCGACCCACCTCATTAATATTGATGAGGTGGGTCTTTGCGACCCCATAGCGAGTCGCAGACGGTGTCTGAGACACTGTTCTGCATCCGAATTTCCGATTCGGAAATTCAGACCTTCCTACATCTGACCCTTAATGTTGAGAAAAGAGACCTCTTTGAGGCAATAGATAAGCCATTAAAAATTTGTAGAATATAGCCACTAAGTGCTAAAATTATATTGAGACAAATGATGAAACATTTGTGTAACTGTGTAGAAATATCTGAACAGGAGATCAGAATTACACTATAGAATGAAAATATTGCCTCTGTAATCAAGAACTCTTAAACAAATAGGGTTGTTTGTTTTTAACTGGACTACTTATCCCATAATGCCTCAATATTGGCTGCACATGGTTAATGTAGAAATATGGAAAAAGTCATAGGATTTACTTGCCATGATCAAGACTCAGTGGAGTCAAAACTCGTTGGTGTGGAGTTGTGGTGGTATTTTTGTGAACTGAGAAGATAATCATTGTGGAGTGCAGCATTTCTCTTGAAGTACCTACAAATAAGGAGCATGGTCAGGCTCTGGTTCCAGCAGTTTGGGATTCATTGTGCGGTCTCCCCTAGGTAGTTACAGTTAGGACCATGTTTCCTTAGAAAACGTGTTTTTGACTTGCCAATATCTTTGCACCGTTTGACCATTCTTCGTGAAATTTTCCAAAAAAGTGCCCCTGTGGTTCTTGTTACACTTGGAAAGTTTTAGGGTGATCTGTGAAGTGGGGGCTGAGATAAAGAGGGGGGTCAAAAAAAGTTGAGTTTCCCATGTTAGTTCCCTTAGGACCTTTATACATGACTACAGCCTGAAACCGCTGGACCGAATTACACCAAAGCTGGCAGAAAGCTAGCTTTTGGTACACAGATTGTGCTTTTGCGTATGTGGTGTAAATCGGTTCAGTAGTTTTGGAGATATTAAAGGAAAAATAAATTTAGATATCTCTGGCTGCGACAACTTAGGGAATAATGACAAGCTCATGCAGTGAAATACAGAGCTCCCAATGGCTGTCAATGCTTTAAACCAGGAAGTGTTGGCAGCCATCTTAGGACTTGGCTTTAGTCGAGTTCCAGAAAAAAACAAATGGGGCAGAACTCCTTAGCTCTGGTGGTGGGGTTCCAGAAGGACCTTGCCAGAGCAAAAAAAGCTTTTTTTTTTTTTAATGTTGGTGCAAATTTCCAATTAAATCAAACACAAAAAAGTGTAGGTGCTTGTTTTTTTAAAGCCCCAGGGTGGGCCAGGTCCTGGGAACATTTATAATTTTTAATGTGGGGGGTGTCTCCCAGCCCCTCTGCACCCCATGGACTACTACCTACTTGGGGTGATGCAGGAAATTTATGTGTGGAGGGCCGCATACCCACCTACACGTCATGTGCAACTACTTTGCCAGGCCAAATGCTTCTTATGTATGGAGGAGGCCCCGATGTGTGGAGGAGGCCTTGTGGACTCCCCAACAGCCTAGATAACCTAAACCTCCCCAGGGAAATGTTAAATTCAATGCTGGGAGGGTGGTGCAGCCCCCACACTGCCATAGGGACCACTACCTCCCCTTAGCATTATTAAGATTGAATGGGGGGGTGTGTCCCAACTGGTGCAGCCTCAGGGACCACCACTTCCCCGGGGCACAAATTACAATGAAGGTCAGAGGGCTTCCCAGCCCTCCACAGCCCTGGGAACCACCACCTCCCTGGGACAAAAGAGATTGTTGGAGGGGGGCCACGCTGCCCCCTTTGAGGATCCACTTATGGCCTTGGAGACTGCCACCACCCACGGGTCAGCTCCTCCTATGTCTGAGGTGCCCATCCCCGGGACATACCTGTTTCCTTTTGCTTGGTGGGAGCTGACAGGCCTGTCCGTGATCATTTCCCTCTGTTAATTGTTTTTTTAAATTTAAATGGTTAAGGCTCATAATAAAAGGTTATCTCACTATTTTTTATTGATAAATGCATTTTTCTTTTCAATTTGTCCAGAAATATCTCATTCTAAATATTTCATCCATCAAAGCCTAAAAAAACATCTATCCCTGTCCTCTCAGTCTTTTTCTCTTGCTCTCTTTCAATCTCTTTCTCCCACTCAGACCCGTATGCATCCACTCACAGATCCACCCAGACACTCACACACCCATTCACAGACCCACTCAGAACCTAGTGCACCGACTCACAGCCCCAGTCAGACCCTCATGCACCCACTCACAGACCACATAGACACTCATGCACCCACTCATAGACCTTATCAGACTCTCACACACCCACTCACCCACCCACCACTAGTTACCCCACAAATTATGCCACTCTTGACAGTTTGATAACATTATTGCTTACTTGAGATAACTCTAACTATTACAAGTGAATTTCTATGGTATTGTACATTGAAAATGTGAGACTAACTATATCGTCCCTGTAACCTTTGTTTTTTCCATTGAATTTCTCAGTTTTTTTTATTATTCTATTTCCTAACTGTAACCTCCCTGTAACCTTTAGTTTTTTCAGTGAATATATATATAACTATATATATATATATGTGTGTAGATATATATATATATATATATATATATATATATATATATATATATACATATATATATATATATATATATACATATATATATATAAATATATACTTATTTGTATGATATTTGTAAACATAAACTCTTGTAGGATTGGGTATCGAAAAGGTGGGTAGCTTTGTTACAGTTGTTTGGTTGTAGAGTACTCGTTTTTGCTTGTTCCTTGTTAACATTTGAAAAAGCGAAAGTGAGACAGTTAATTTCTCCCTCTCTGTTGTGTTGGAATGTCTAAAAAAATTAAATACACATACCTAACATTAAAATAAAATACTAAACAAAAGTATTAAAAATGACATTATACACAATTAGGTGAAAATGGATATAGAAAGTACATTAAAAAAACATATTCCCACCTGCAATATTCTATCCCACAATATTCTTGAATTCACAATATTTTTGACATGATAGTAGTGATATTTGGGTCAATCAATATTTTGGAAACAATATTATTGTGGAATATCACCCATGATATATCATCTAGATTTTAGTAATTATATTGTTAGTGTTGTAAATGAGCATGAGATGTATGATTTTTCAGCAAACAATTTTTAAACATGGGTGGCAGAAAACAACATGATTTGTGTTATGCATCTCCTCCTGTTAAAATGGGCATTAACATTGATTCTAACTTAAAAATAGCCTTCTTTACTTTACTTCCTGCACCCGCCCTTCATAAAAATGAAATCTCTGTATCATATAACTGATGGATAGAACTATATAATCTTGGATTTGTTCAAGAATAGTGAATTCTGCCACTGATTAGTGTGTGGCAGTTTTGAACAGTGGAATGGTCCACATCAAAACTAGCCTTACTGACCCTGTAGTTCAAATGAAGCTTCAACTAAAAAAAAAAGAAAAGATCGTTCCAAGATTCCATGGCACCAGAAGAAATATTTAATTGTGACAATGCCAAAACCAAATCACGTGAATCAATCCTAGTAATACATTCATAGCTCATTTCTCACCAACGCAAATAATGCCTGGTAAAGGATGTGTGATGTAAGGAGTAGTCTCAATGAATTATTGCACGAAGTGTTCCAACATATCTACTTATCATTCCATATTTTCAGCGCGGAACTCCTACTGCGGCGAACCTATTGAGGCTGCTCAGACTGTACAAATCTGACTTCCTTATGGTTAGTAAGTTGTCCAAATATTAAGTTTTTTCATAGGGAATTGCTTTATAGGCTAGACTTTTCTCTAGCGAATCGAAGGAAAAACGCGTACCATATGATTTATAAGTAGATTTAGTGTGCAGCAATTTATACTTTTTCATAATTAGAAATTGAAACGCTCTAGCTTTTATTTCCATTTTCGGTAGACAAACTTGAAAACTTCAAACGTCATTTTCTTTCATATATGTGGGGCATTCGGTTGTGTTTGCTGATATTTTATTGAATTTACGGCAAGAATACAAGTAACATTATTGTTATTTTTATAAAGTAAATATACAATGGTATTTCAGTGTCTTAGTAAACGATCGTCCATGTACCAAATGTACACTGTAGAGTTTCATTGTTTGTTGATTTTGCTCAGCTTTGGTAATTATCCCAGAATATCATGTAAATTCGATTTAATATTTAAAATGCATGTTGAACTAGGCTAATGAATTTATATATTATTCAATGCTAAATACCAATTAGTATGTATATAAAAGTCGACCTTGACAAAAGAGAAAATGAAAATATCATCTTCCATGCAAAGACAAGAACCCCGAAGTTTGTAGTTACGTGGAATCAACATGTTGGACGCTTGCTCCTCATTCCGTTGGTAGAAGAAGTAAGAAAAGGAAGTAGTTTCTATGGCAACATTTAAAAAAACGCAATACTTTCCATTTGAAAATATTCTTTTGATAATAACACACGAACATCTAAAATAAGCCACACGATTACAACATAACAGTGCTCTAATGTTTATTGATGGTTTAAACGTGCACGCATTTTTCATTTTATTTTCACTCACATTCTCTAACAAATAGTGACTGAGTATATGCACCGAATAACCCTTACGCTTCCAACTAGGTGGCTCTTTCCTTAATGCGGTGAAATTTATCGGGTATTGGAGTTAAGAAAATTGAAAGTTTCTATTTGTACTTCATACCAAGACGATGAATGGTACATGCCATTATTTATACGGGGCATATACATGGGTCATAGAGCATGACAAACGAGAAATAGAAAATCAAACAGAACAGATATAAAAGGTGAGCGTAACATAATTTCTTGGAGGATGGCAAACGACAGGAAAAAGTGTACCTTTTACAATTACATTATTTAGCGTACTTCTTACAAAATTATTTCAAGATACAGCCACATTGTTTTCTAGTTGCTCTTCTAACCAAGATGAGTCTGAAAGTGAATTCATAATAGGATCATCCACTTCACCTAGTACGTCCGCTAAAGTACAGGTGGAGAATTTGTATTTTTCAATTTGTTGGTAGTAGTTGGCAAAACTACCAAAGAACCATCATATTCCCCTAGGTCTCGTGCTTGAAAAATCACAGTATTGCCTCGGGGGCGTTATTTTGTACCGAAGTGAAAAAGACCTTACAAAGTGCTTTTTCAAGTTCAAGCCCAAACAAATCTTACAGTGGCTGAAAACTATTTAATCTTAAAAAACATCCTGTAAAACATCTCAGGAGTGTAGTTCAAATGAAAGAGGAGAAATATTAAATCTTAAGCAGGTTGGATATTAAAATCAAAATATACATCATATTATAGAACAGTCCCCAAATTATTTCAGTTTCTAATTGACTTCCTCCAGATATGCCACACATGTACACATTCTTTTCTGGGCAATAATTGTGTGGGTATTTTTGTGCCTTTTGGGCTGGGAGGTAGAGGTTCTGGATGCTGGAGTGATGGATGTGTGTGTATCTGTTGTGGTGTTGTCTGCAGGTATGCTGGATGTTTTGGATGTTTGTGTGTCTATTGGGGTGGTGTTTGCAGGTATTTTGTATGTGGTGAAAGTTTGTGTGTCTGTTGGGGTGATGCCAGAAAGTATACTGGATGTGTTGGATGTGTGTGTGTGTTTTACTGTTGTCTGTGGATAAGGTGGGTGTAGCGGATGTGTCACTGGCTGCTCTGTTGGTGTGTGTGGGTATGCCTGATGTGGTGTGTGGGTCAGTGAGGGTGGTAGGGGAGTCTGGTGAAGTGGTGGCTGGTGTCATATTTGTGGGTGTTTGTTGAGTGCCTGTGTGCCGGTGTGTCTTGTGGTGTTTGTGTCGATGTGTGCTCCTTGTGTGTGTTGAGGTTGGTGCATGTGAATGTGTCTGTGTGCTTGGGAAAGTAAAAAAATAGGGGATTTGTGTTTGGATGAGGGAGGTGAGAGTGGAGGAGGGACAGAAAATGAGGGGAGGCCAGAGTCTGAAAAGATATCTGTAGGCCAGACATGGCACTATCAATGCCTTCCAGGAAAGCATTAATCTGCTGAAGTTGGCTGGCCAAGCCGTGGATGGCATTCACAATGGCAGTCGGCCCCACAGAGATTCTCCTCAGGAGGTCAATAGTCTTCTCACTCAGGGCAGCAGGGGTATCAGGGGCTGGGGCGGACGTGCCTGCGGTAAAGGAGATGCCCATCCTCTTGGGTAAGAGGCCAAGTCCAACTAGGTGGTGAGCAAAAGGGAGGGTGGCGATAGAACTAGGGGTGGGAGACAAAGATGGTACAGGAGTAAGTCCTGATGGGTCCACCACCACTAGGGAGTGGCCTCTGGAGGTAGAATCTGATGATGACTATGTTGATCCTGTCTCATCCATGGCACTCCCCTCACAATTTGGGCCACTGGGTCCCTCCATGTCATTGATGTTATGTCTGGAGTCCAGATGCTTCCCCACTTGGGTGTGCCCTGTCTCCTTCATTTACCTGGGCTGATGCTGCAAATACAAAGAGGAAAAGGGTCCCCACATGTTTATGATCCCACTTAAACAACAGCTGTGATTAGCAAACATTAGCATGATGTCAAGTAAGCCCAAGCAACAAACTATATCAAAGTGCCTCCTACATGTAACATACCATATGCATGCATGCCATCTGAACTGTCAAAAGTTGCCCATAGAAAAATCAGGATCTCAGACAAATCCAATTGCTTGGCTGAAGTTGTGCATTCACATAAAACTTAAAACAAGTAGGAAACCACATTACCTTCAATGCTTTGGCTCATGAGCATGCTTTGGTTACCTGTTGTCATGCAATAGTAAGCCAGTCCCAACTTTATTCCCACAGATCCCACACAAGAGCATGCAGACATCTACTTGTCAAATACACAATAACAAAACATTGAGAAGTTATGCTCCAAAAATCTGCCGTATTGCTGATAACAGTAGAGTAGCCTGGAGAAGGTGAAATGGAAATACACATGTCACAATGGAAACATATTAGTAGTAGTACAAAATCTTTATTCGACTTTCACCAAGTCATAAAAGACATAACAGTCATAAAAAAGATCTCTGGTTATAATACATGTGTTTCAATAAAGAATAAAAGTCAAAATAGATAAAACGATAAAAATATAGTAAAAATGTAGTAAAAGAGGGAAAAGAAACACAACAATAGAAGAAACCTATCACGGTAGATTATATTTTGAACATCTCCCCCATAGATTTCCATATCTTTAATACCATACATAAAAATTTTGCTAAAATACCACACGTTTCTAAGGAAGAGAGTGACTGGAGACAGGCATAGGCTGTGCGACATTGGGGGAGATTGATTTTCCTTAAAAGTGGAACAACGAGGCGTTTCCTCTGGTAGGCGTAAAAATTACAAAATAAAACCACATGAATTGTCGATTGCAATGTTTTTGCATCACAGGGGCATGGTTTTAACAAGATTGACCAGTCATTCATAGTTGGAAATGAAACTAGTCGATGAAACGTATCTAGCCTAAGTCTGGTAAGAACATAACGGTGGCGAGGGAGTACCATGTTTGCCAAGTAAGGCTGCATACCCTCCGCCGTCAAGATTATTTGGTTATGAATGACTGAAGTTTTTTTTTATTCCACACCCCAACGTATGTCTTCTAGGTGTTTTAATGCCAGCTTGCTCAGGTTCTTCCTAGATATCTTCTGCAACAAGGCTGGATTTGAGTAGTAGTCTTTGTTGCCCAATTTTTCAAAAAAGGTTGTGATGTATTTTAACCATGGTACCCTTGATGTGTATAATGACTTCGTACAGTCAGTAAGAATGGCCTTATTAAAACTGGTGTGCTCCGAGGTCCAGACTTTATGCCATAATAGCAATGGCTGTATCTTTATCAGGTCTGCAATGAAAGGAACCCCAAGTTCCAAGTGCGTGACGTACGATGAAGTTCCTTTTGGTACCCTCAACAGATGTCATAGGAAATCATTCTCCACAGTCTGAACTACATCACAGTTTGTATGACCCCAAATTCCTGCCCCATACGTAACAGCTGGAATGCACTTGGCTTTGTAGATCTTTACCATGTTAGGTGGTGTAATCCCCCCAAGCCTTTTGGAGAAGAGTCGTAGTGCCATCGTTGTTTTAATCAAGTGCACTCTCTTCATCTCCCTGCAGTTCGCCCAGGAACCCAACTTATCAAGAGTTATGCCCAAGTATGAAAAAAATTGTGCGGTTTCGACCTTGCTATCTGCAATAGTGATGTTATAAGACTTCCCGCGCTTCCCACCGCAGTTCATGATAAAAGTTTTTGAGCGGTTGACAGTAAGACCCAGCTGTGACATGTATGTAATGCAGGTTGTTAAGAGTTTCTGGAGAGCTATTGGGGTCCTAGCCATTAGTACTGCGTCGTCTGCGTAAAGTAATGCCGGGACAGTTCGGTTATCTATTTGGGGTAGATCTTTACATTTAGTGACAACACAAAAGAATGATGGACGGAGTGCTGACAATGCAAACACTCACCCCCAGTCACAGATCTGGGTTTAATCCATCGTTTTTTTGCTGCCCATGCCATTCCAGTTTGGACCCAGCCATATGCAAATCAGTCTTGACCCTGTTCCCCATGGGAACAGTCCAGCCCGAACTGCCAGGCCAGGTCTTCCCTGGACTGGAAACAAGCATCCTGGGACCGGTTTCGGGGTTTCACCCCTCATCAGCCAGGCTAGCTTGAATCCAGTGGCATGGGAAGCACGGGACCCACGTCTGGGCATACCCTTCCCACTTAGGGCGACATTAACAACACAAAAGAATGATGGACGGAGTGCTGACAATGCAAACACTCACCCCCACTCACAGATCTGGGTTTAATCCATCGTTTTTTTGCTGCCCATGCCATTCCAGTTTGGACCCAGCCATATGCAAATCAGTCTTGACCCTGTTCCCCATGGGAACAGTCCAGCCCGAACTGCCAGGCCAGGTCTTCCCTGGACTGGAAACAAGCATCCTGGGACCGGTTTCGGGGTTTCACCCCTCATCAGCCAGGCTAGCTTGAATCCAGTGGCATGGGAAGCACGGGACCCACGTCTGGGCATACCCTTCCCACTTAGGGCGACATTAACAACACAAAAGAATGATGGACGGAGTGCTGACAATTCAAACACTCACCCCCAGTCACAGATCTGGGTTTAATCCATCGTTTTTTTGCTGCCCATGCCATTCCATTTTGGACCCAGCCATATGCAAATCAGTCTTGACCCTGTTCCCCATGGGAACAGTCCAGCCCGAACTGCCAGGCCAGGTCTTCCCTGGACTGGAAACAAGCATCCTGGGACTGGTTTCGGGGTTTCACCCCTCATCAGCCAGGCTAGCTTGAATCCAGTGGCATGGGAAGCACGGGACCCACGTCTGGGCATACCCTTCCCACTTAGGGCGACATTAACAACACAAAATAATGATGGACGGAGTGCTGACAATGCAAACACTCACCCCCAGTCACAGATCTGGGTTTAATCCATTGTTTTTTTGCTGCCCATGCCATGCTTTACATTTAGTGGCCAGTTCTTTGTCTAGGTTGTTTATGTACATTGAGAACAGGAACGGAGCAAGAACGCAGCCTTGGCGCACTCCTCTGTATAAACCAAAGGGGCGAGTGCATTCCCCTTTTAGGCCGTACCTCACTCTTGCTCTGCTCCCTGTGTACATTTCACGAATAAATTGAATTATGGCCGGTTCCACCCCCATGCTGTTTAAAATATCCCATAATTTATCATGAATCACACATCGAAGGCTGATGATAAATCAATAAAGGCCAGGTACAGGTTGCCTGCTCTGATCTTAGTATACTTTGCAATAATAAGACTTAGATTTAGACTTTGTTCCACTGTTCCGATTCCTTTTCGGAATCCATACTGGACCGGGGTTAGAACAATATTTTCCTCAGCCCATGTTTGTAGCCTGTTCAGAATTATTCTCCCTGCTATTTTAGCTGTTGTGTCCAGCAGGGAGATTGGCCTGTAACAGGCTGGATTGAGGCGGTCACCCTTTTTATATATTGGGATTATGTTAGAGTCTCTCCAGGATGGTACGGTCCACATCGACAGATAGCCCTCAATGTCTGCGTCAGTACAGGCCCCCACAGCTCCATGTTGGCCTTGAATAAATCAATCGGAACGCCATCAGGGCCTGGCGCTTTCCCTGATTTACTTTCTATTAAAGCTTCCTCTACCTCCTAAAGGCTAAATTGGGGGGTTATGATTAGGCGCAGACTTTCCTGTGCATCGTGGTCGTGGGTATGGTCTAGTGTGTCACTCGTCAGGGAATATATATTAGAGAAATGTGCTACCCAGTCTTCTTCGGAGATAGCAATTTCCATCCTAGGAGTGTCACTGTCCCCTAGCATAGGGGAATTTATTGTCTGCCAGAAGAGTATGTTATCTTTCTTGCAACTTGCTATATGGAGGGTTTCCCACAAGTTTGTTTTTATGGTCAATTTCCTTTTCTTTATTGCTGTCTTATATTCCTGTCTGCGTTTGCGTATATCACTCCAGCACCTTTTTGGGGCGTTTAGGGCCTTTTTCAGTCTCTTATGTGCTTGGGTGCAGTTATGGTCAAACCATCCGCACATCCTTTTTTTCTCTACCTTACTGCTTTTAATAGTGAGGGCTTCTTTTATGGTTTGTGTAATCGTTGTAAACGCACTTAGACATTGCCCTGGATGGGGGTTCTCTCTTAGACAGTCTGCGAAGGTATGTTTACATTGGTGTATTACCTGTTTCAATAAAGACTTAGGGTCTATCTGGGCCCACTTCATAGTATATCCATTGCGCGGTGCCAGTTCAATATCATCTGCCAGTATAATACTATCTTCCCTAGCTGCTAAAAGGGGAGATATTAAGAGATTCATACTCTGAGGATAGTGATCACTAATTGCGATGTCATGCAATGAGTAGTTTGTAAGATAGTGAGCGAAGTGAGTAGACATTAGGACATAATCGATCACTGTATTTGCGCCCCTTCCGTTATATGTTGGTTTAAACTGTGGATCGGCCAGGACTAATTCATTTACAAAGGAGAGGTTATAGGTTTGAGCCAGTAAGTTCATTTCCTCTCCTTGAGCGTTATGAGGGAAGTGAAGGCTTGTGCCTATGCCTTCCGAGTCCCAACCACATATCTTATCTGAAATTTCTTCACACGGATGGACATTAAAATCACCCCCCCCATATCAATAGGATCTCTCGATTGTTTTTTCCGAATATTTTTTTTAAATCATTTTCCATTCCCACTAAAATATTGGAGAGTTCTCTTGGAACAGCATTATTATAAAAATTGATAATGACTAAGTGGGTCTTGTGGTCCAGGTTACTCTCTATCAATTGGTAATATGGACTCGTAAATTGCCTCTCTAAATTCTGTAGGGGTAGTTTGTTGGAAATATATGTGCACAGTCCCCCTTTAGGTCTACCATGCCTTGACTGCTCGGCAGGAGTATGAAATGTTTTATAGCCATTTATATGGGAGGGAGTTAGGAGCCATGTCTCTTGTAGACAAACACATGAGTAATCTACTAAAGAATTGGCCCAAATCTAATTGTCTAGCTTATTGGCTAAGCCTGCAATGTTCCAGAATAGTAAAGCTAGTTCCGGTTTCCGATTAGGGTACTGCTTAGGGTTACGGTGCTGGTTCTTTGGGGGGGAAGGGGGGTAATGCTGTTGGTTGAGTTTAGTATACGTTTGGAATCATCGTCCTGGGCTAGATAAGGTAAACTCTCATTTCTTACAGGAACCATAGTGTGTGATGTGGCTTCCTTATGTGTGTCCATCCCGAGTATATAAGTTGTTTTGGCTGCTCTTTCGGGGGTAGCTGTCTGTTTCATATCCAGTCAATCTATGTTTTCCAACGTTGAAAGGGGGTAGAATCTATTGCATGTTATAGATAAATCTGGGCTGAGTGAGGATGCTACAGCTTGCTGTGAATGGGTGAAGTTGTTCCCCAATGGTCTTTGGTAGAAGTAACCCAGGGGTAGTAGCGAGATTCCTTGTAGGGTAACTTGTCTGGCTCCTAAGTCATGGATCATTCTATTCACTAAGTTTGGTGAACCAAAAGAAAGGACCACACAATCTCCAGTTAGTACTTTCCTGTTGTTCCCTATCCATTTAATTCTTCTGACCATTTTTATGTCATCAAAAAGGGTCTTCACTGAGCCAGGGCCCATTCGGGTCCCAATCCAATTGAGGGCCTTGTTTCTCAAGGCCGACCATGTTTCGTGTTGTTGATCGTCTTTCGGAGGGACATTAGCCAAGACCACAACATATGGTGTGACCTCCGGGGGGAGATGTAGCAAGTCGCTAGGGCGGAAGATATGGTTCGGGGGTTTGTTCCTACTGGTTGTGTTTCTCCCTGAATTTGGGTGGTGATAGGTAGTTGCTGCCCTATGCGTAGCACTACTTGCTGTCTTGCAAAGTGTGGGGTTTAGAATTTTGTTATCTGGAGAAAGATTATGTGATGTAGTAGCTTGAAAGGAGGGTTGGATTGAGTGATACAGCGAGGGAGGTATTGATTGAGTACGAAGTTCAGTCTGAGGATTAATGATTTGGTGTGGACTGATTGGCCTATTGTGTAAAATAGGATGTCTGGTGTTCTCGCGTCCTGGGGAGCGCGATGTACTTCTGGGATCCTTGCTTTGAGTATGCATGTGTTCCTGTTGTAGGGATTTTATTATTACAAAACCTGCCTCATGCCTAGACTCCACCCCCTTTAGGCGCTCCAACATAGAGTCCAAGGTGGTTCCGATAGATGATTTCAACTGGTTCACTGTCTCGTGAAGGTTTATAAGGAGAGTCCGAACAGTGTCTCCAGCTGAGATTAGGGATTTCTTCCGCGTTGGTTTTCTCGATTTTTTTTTAGTTGGGGTAGTTCTTAGGTCTATCACTGGCATTGTTTTTGCGGTCTTGTCCACCGGAATTACCTCTGGTTTTCTTGGTTGCTTAGCGGAGTAAGTTAGATTTGAAGAGTCTTTGACACAGCCATTTGTAAGCCTTACTGTTGAAAGTCCATCCCCCTGTTCACTGGATGGGGAATTCTGTTGCCATGGTGCGGTCCCTAGTGATTCATGGGAGCACTCTTTAGATGATGACATTTTCCCTTCAACAGTAGCGATTTGCTTATCTATCATTTCCATCGCCCCAGAGATATATTTTAATATAGATGAACTATCTTTTAAAATTGGGTTGTTTAGTTTTGAGTGTTTCCTTTTACCCATGCTTGTAAAATGTAATGTAATTTATTTAATTAATTTAGTGGCAGGATTACTCAAGGGGCTATATTTAAGTATATAAAAACGATTACTTCAATACTAAAATATTTAAAACAAGGGGGAACAGGCAAAGCACCCACACAGTACCTTCAGGCAACCAAACACTGGTAAGGTGCCCAGTCCCGATGTCCAGAAGGTTTTTTTGGTAGAATGTCAGGGGGGTGGCCCTGCCTCTTCCTGGCAATGACGGGCAAGGACGGGCCCGCCCTTGGCCCGGGCTTTGCCTCGGGCGCCGCCCGCGCAGCTGGAGTGCGAGAAGAATTTAAAGGGCTCCTGCCCTTCAAGGCAATATCCGGCACCAACGCGCTTCCCGCGACGGCGGGAGCGCGAGAAGAATTTAAAGGGCTCCTGCCCTTCAAGGCAATATCCGGCACCAACGCGCTTGGAAACATATGGAAATATGGAAACATATTAACAATGCACACTTCATCATGTGAAATTTGTCCTAATGGATTCATGTAGGTACTACTAATGTTGCTCAGATGTGCTAGACATTTGGCATGGAAATGTCTACTGTGAACAAAATGTGCAAAATGTCACGGAGATATAACGCTGAAATCCACAACACAATGATTCAGCAAGCCCCCAGGGAAATCACCACTGATGTCTAGCACCCCTTACAATGTCAAAGGCCCTCATTATGATATTGGCGGTAAATCCCACTTACCGCCACGCTGACGTCCGCCAACTTACCGCTGCCACGACGGATATCCGTTTATCATATTATGACACAAACACACCAATTTCATCAGTATTCAGCCACGTACACAAATCCGCCACACCAAAGGTCAGTTATAAACTGGTGGTGTCAAAACCTACACCGTTATGCCAACAGAACTATGCCCACCACATTCTAATCCCCGTATCACCACGGCGGACATTCAACAGTGGGAAACCATTTGCGGCACATACCACCGCACTCACAATGGACACCCACAAACAAAACTACACCACATTGGACAATTCAAACAACACACACCTAAAACCCATACACACACCACACCCACACCACTATAAAGCACACCCACAGTACCCACAACCCTTTACAAACAACAATTACTGGCAGGAGATTGAGCCCAAGAACACTGACACAACTAGAGCCACATACTATTCACACCTATACACCACTCACACACTACACATCACACACCCCAACACATTACCCAACACACCCTCACCAACACAACTCACACAACACCCATGACACTACAAAGACACCCCTGTTTCACAGAGCAGGAGCTAAGGGTCATGGTGGAGAAAATTGTCAAGGTAGAGACACAGCTATTTGGAGCACAGGTGCAGCAGATATCCATAACTAGGAAGATGGAGCTATGGCGGAGAATCGTGGATAGGGTCAACGCCATGGGTCAGCACCCAAGAACTAGGGATGTCATCAGGAAGAGATGGAATGACCTATGGGAGAATGTACGTTCCATTGCAGCAAGACACCAACTTGCCATCCAGAGGACTGGCTGTGGACCACCACTTCCTCCCCCTCAACTCACAGAATGGGAGGAGCAAGTCTTGGCCTGGCCCGAGTCGGAGGAGGACTGGACTCTGGTAAGTCAACTCTCTACTACTACTACCCTCCCTACTTGCATGCCATCACATACCCTCTCCTTCACCCTCACTCCCATCATTCCACCACTTCTCACACACCCCACCATCACATCTCACTCATCCCAAAGCCAAGCCCTGCATGCTGTACCAATGCATGGACCCCACTCACAGCTCTGCATGGGCAACCATCACTAAAGCATGCACACTATAAAGAATTAACTATCCCACCATACACCAACATAAACAAGTGAAAGCTGCCAAAGCAAATCCAACCAAAGAGGGGAAGCCACGGATGCACAATATGTCAGACACAGAAACCATAACATATCATTTACATCCCCACAGGTACCACAGCCAATTTCAGCGGAGAGGAGGTGCCAGCACTATCCAGTCTCCCAAATGAAGAGGCCCACAGTGATGACAGTAACTCTGGTCTTCTGAATCTGGATGACCTACCTGGCCCATCGGGGATCACTGGATAGCCGGTTACCCAGGCAAAGGCACACACCACCACAGAGCCTCCCCCGTCTGGAAACACCACTGCAGCACCCAGCCAGCGTACCCATACCTCTGTCCCCAAGACACGTCAATCAGCAGTGTGTCCACCTCTACAGGGACCCGAGGGCACACCTCGCACACAAGACAGTCAGGGACCTGGGGTCAGTGGCAGTGGGCACATGGTTCAGGGGACAGAGGCACAAGAGGAACTCGCAGAGATCCTGGGAGCTCATCAACATTCCCAGGACACGATGGGCCAGATCCTGGACAATGTGCAGGAGAACAGTCGGCTGCAAGAGGGGCAGGACCAGGGGATCAGGGAGGGCTTGCTGGTTATCAACAACACCCTGATCTCCATTGCAGGGGTGCTGGCAGACATGGACAATTATGAGGGAGGCAGTCCCATACCAGCGGGCCTCTGCCACTAGCCAGACATCTGAACAGCCTTCCACCTCTTCTGCCGCTAGTGGCCAGGAAGCCCCCCACAGGACTAACAGGCCACCAGCAGCCCTACCCCTGCAGAAGGAGAATCACCCCGCAAACGTTCCCTGTGATCCAGACAGAAGCCAGAGACACTTGATAAGACCCCCCCCCCCCCCAGGAAATGAGACTTTCCTGATTGTCACCCTGTCCACCTTAAACTGCCATTGCCCCCCTTCCTATATCCCCATGGACAATTCACCTGTGCTACAAACAGACTGGAACAATACCTTGGACTTTCCGCCATCATCACCCAATCCCATTGCACTTGCCCCTCCATATTTTAGCACTTCAATGAACAGCCTTTGAAAAAAAACAATTTTGGAGTATGTCATGTATATTAAATATGTATTCATTGTAACAGGTACAAACATTGTAAATCAACTGTACAGAGAATGAGCATAGATTAATGACCTGTAGCTGGCTGTAGTGAAATTACCAGGAATATATGTCAGGTCACCAACATCTGCAACATGAATTGCCAGAGGGAACAGTAAGTGGGCATAGAAGTGGGAAATAACAGCATGCCATTCCCAAACAAATTATAACAAATGTCATTAAAATGTGAATTAACACTGTCCTACCTGAGTGTCATTGAATTTATCATCGGATCACATATGTTCTGCTGTCCTCATCCTCATCCTCAGCCTCCTCATTCTCACTGTCTACAGGGTCCACTGCTGCCACACAGGCATCTCCAGACTCCTCCTCCTGCAGGAATGGAACATGGCGTCTGAGGGCCAGGTTATGCAACATGCAGAATGCCATCACTATCTGGCAGACCTTCTTTTTGTTAGTAGCACAGGGATCCACCTGTTAGGTGGAGGCACCGGAACCTGGCCTTCAGGAAGCCAAAGGTCCTTTCAATTATCCTTCTGGTTTGCCCATGTGCCTCATTATAACGTTCTTCTGCCTTGTCCTAGTATTCCTCACAGGGGTCAGCAGCCATGATAGGTTTGGGTAACCTGAGTCACCTGCAAAAATTGAGGGACAATATTTAGCCACACGCTATCCCATATGGCCCACACCATACCCATACACCAACATATACTAGGTAGGAACCAGGGCTCACCTATTAGCCACACCCTGTGCCTCTGTAGGTGGGCCATCACATTTGGGATGCTGCTATTCCTTGGGACAAAGGCAGAATGCACCGACCCCGGATACTTAGCATTGACGTGGGAGATGTACTGGTCCACAAGGCACACCTTCTGAACATTCATAGAGTGGAAACTCTTCCAATTCCTGAAAACCTGTTCATTTTGGCGGGAGTGGGGGGACAAATTGAATGTGTGTTCCATCAATCGCCCCAATTATGTTGGGGATATGTCCCATTGCATAAAACTCAGCCTTCACTGTGGCCAAAACAATGTAGCTGCACATGTGTTTTAACAGGGCAGACAATACTTTTGTCAGCACTATTGAGAACATTGACTGTGACATTCCTGCTGCCAAGCCCACTGTCACTTGGAAAGAACCAGTTTCCAGGAAATGGAGTACAGAGAGCACTTGCACAAGAGGGGGGATCCCAGTGGGATGACGGATAGCAGATATCAGGTCAGGCTCCAATTAGGCACACAACTCTGTGATTGTGGACCTGCCAAGTCTATAGGTGAGGATAATGTGCCTGTCCTGCAGTTTTGCCAAATCCACGAGGGGTCTGTACACAGGGTATGTCTCCATCTCCCATTCATCCGCAGAAGTAGGAATCTAAGGGACACAAGAGTGAGGATCCGGTCACAAACTGAACAATGGAGCTACAACAGAACTTTGCACGCTGTAAACATGTAATGGGTCATTGTGATTTGTCCAGTATGTGCTAATATCTCCTGTGACGCAGCAATATTCCAGAGCCTGCCTCCCTTCCCGAAATGGCGTCTGCCTGTCCTGTGTAGTGGGACAGGTGGAAGTGAGGTAATTCCGCGGACGTTGTGTTCTGTTGCGGGAGGCTGTCAGGAACCACCATGCAACTCCTCATTGGTTAACATTGGGCCCTATCGGGTAAAGTGGCCAATGGCGATCTAAGACAGCGGTGACGGTATGCACGGCCGCGGACGTCACCGCCATTTTCAATCTCATTCCTCACTTGTTACCTGACCTTCCATAGGAGAGGACCTGCACTGCATGTGATACTGTGACCTGTGTCTGGCCCGTGTGACCTGATAAAGGGCCCCAGCCTTCAATTCAGAGGTGTTGGAGCGACTTGTGGATGGGGTCGTACCCCAGTACGGACTGCTGTATGGGCCTCCAGACCAGCAAGTGAGTACACTGTGAGCACAATGCATGTGCCATGAATGCATGGAGTTGTGTGTGTGAATGCCTTGTGTAAGGGGGGGTGGGTGGATGTCCTCTTGGCGGTTCACAGGTTGTGAGCTGGGCCATATGTGTGTAAATGGTGATGTGAAGGGGTATGGTGGGCCATATGTGTAACAGGCAGGACTGTTTGTCTAATTCTATTTTCCTGTTTCTATTGCCTCTGCAGGTCAGTGCCCATCAAAAGAAGGGTAAATTGTGTGCCATTGCCAAGGAGGTGCAGACCCGGGGGTCTGTGTCAGGCAGAGCACCCACTGTCACAAACAGTGGGAGGACCTGAAAACTGGGCACAGAAGACGGTGGAGGCCCAGCTGGGGATGGCCTCCCAATGAAGAATGGGTGCCCTTCGAACCCTGACCCCCCCCTAATGGCCCACATGCTGGTGGTGGCCCATCCTGAGCTGGATGGGTGCTTCAGGGCATCACAGCAGCCACAAGCGGGTGAGTCCTGTGCCCATCATTACAACTTACGCATGGTAGTTGTAGGATGGTAGCCTCTTTCTATCCTTGTTACCCCTACTTTTGGCCTGTTTGTGAGTATATGCCAGGGCGTTTTTACTGTCTCACTGGGATCCTGCTAGGTAGGACCCCAGTGCTCATAGTTTGTGGCCTGAATGTGTTCCCTGTGTGATGCCTAACTGTGTCACTGAGGCTCTGTTAACCAGAACCTCAGTGCTCATTCTCTCTCTGTCTTTAAAATTGTCACTGCAGGCTAGTGACCATTTTTACCAATTCTGATTGGCACACTGGAACACCCTTAAAATTCCCTAGTATATGGTACCTAGGTACCCAGGGTATTGGGGTTCCAGGAAATGCTGCAACCCATAGGGAGCTCAGACAAATCTTACAAAGGACTGCCACTGCAGCCTGAGTGAAATAACGTCCACGTTATTTCACAGCCATTTTACACTGCACTTAAATAACTTATAAGTCACCTATATGTCTAACCCTTACTTAGTGAAGGTTAGATGCAAAGTTACTAAGTGTGAGGGTACCCTGGCACTAGCCAAGGTGCCCCCACATTGTTCAGGGCAATTTCCCCACACTTTGTGAGTGCGGAGACACCATTACACATGTGAACTACATATAGGTCAATACCTATATGTAGCTTCACCATGGTAACTCCAAATATGGCCATGTAACATGTCTAAGATCATGGAATTGTCCCCCATGCCACATCTGGTATTGGGGTGCCAATCCCATGCATCCCCGGGGCTCCAGCATAGACCCCGGGTACTGCCAAACTAGCTCTCTGGGGTTTTCACTGCAGCTACCGCTGCTGCCAACCCACAGACAGGCTTCTGCCTTCCTGGGGTCTGGGCAGCCCAGTCCCAGAAAGGCAGAACAAAGGATTTCCTCAGAGAGAGGGTGTTACATCCTCTCCCTTTGGAAATAGGTGTTAAGGGCTGGGGAGGAGTAGCCTCCCCCAGCCGCTGGAAATGCTTTGAAGGGCACAGATGGTGCCCTCCTTGAATAAGCCAGTCTACACCTGTTCAGGGATCACCAAGCCCCTGCTCTGGCACAAAACTGGACAAAGGAAAGGGGAGTGACTACTCCAGTGTCCATCACTACCCCAGGGGTGGTGCCCAGAGCTCCTCCAGTGTACCCCAGACCTCTGCCATCTTCACTACAGAGGTGTGAGGGCACAGTGGAGGCCTCTGAGTGGCCAGTGACAGCAGGTGACGTCAGAGACCCCTCCTGATAGGTGTTTACCTGGTTGGGTGGCCAATCCTCCTCTGAGGACTATTTATGGTCTCTCCTGTGGGTTTCTTGTCAGATAACGAATGCAAGAGCTCACCAGAGTTCCTCTGCATATCTTTCTTCGACTTCTGCCAAGGATCGACCGCTGACTGCTCCAGGCCGCCTGCAAAACTGCAACAAAGTAGCAAGACGACTACCAGCAACATTGTAGCGCCTAAACCTGCCGGCTTTCTCGACTGTTTCCTGGTGGTGCATGCTCTGAGGGCTGTCTGCCTTCACCCTGCACTGGAAGCCAAGAAGAAATCGCCAGTGGGTCGACAGAATCTTCCCCCTGCCAACGCAGGCACCAAATGCCTGCTTCACTGTTCCTCTGGGTCCCCTCTCATCTCGATGAGCCTGGTCCCTGGAACACAGGAGCTGGATCCAAGGTTTTTACTGCCCGTTTTCATGTACTCAGCCACTCTTAATCTTAGGCCAAGTACATAATCCACAATGTCCTGTTTAGGAGCTTTTATAGGTTGTTCCCAACCCTCCTTAACAAGAGCAAGGGGACCTCTCACAGGGTGCCCAAAGAGGAGTTCAAAGGGGCTAAAGCCCACTCCTTTTTGGGGTACCTCCCTGTAAGCAAAAAGGAGGCAAGGTAACAGGACATCCCATTAAACCTCTCAACCAGACCATTTGTTTGTGGATGATAAGGAGTAGTGAACTTGTAAGTTACACCACACTCCTTCTACATTGCTTTGAGGTATGCAGACATGAAGTTACTACCTCTGTCTGACACCACTTCCTTAAGGAAGTCCACTCTGGAAAAGATTCCCAGGAGGGCCTTTGCCACTGCAGGAGCTGTAGTGGTCCTTAAGGGGATGGCTTCAGGGTACCTATTGGCATGGTCCACTACCACCACGATAAACCTATTGCCTGAAGCTGTTGGAGGGTCAAGGGGGCCAACTATGTCAACCCCTACCCTTTCAAAGGGCACCCCAACCACAGGAAGTTTAATTAAGGGGGCCTTTGGAGTGCCACCAGTCTTGCCACTGGCTTGGCAGGTCACACAAGAGCGACAAAACTCTTTAGTGTCCTCTGACATATGAGGCCAGTGAAACAGGGGAACAAGCCTGTCCCAAGTTTTACTTTGGCCCAAATGCACTGATTGGCAGAGCCTCAGTGATACAGTTAGGCACCACACAGGGAACACATACAGGGCATTACTTTATGAGCACTGGGGTCCTGGCTAGCAGGATCCCAGTGACACAGGCAAAAACAAACATACATACAGTGAAAATGGGGATAACATGCCATGCAAGATGGTACTTTCCTACAGGGGGTCATGGTCCAACATGCCCCCCACAAATTTTGGGAGGAGAGACCCAGCTGGACCTCTGCAATCTTCTGGACCCAGTGTCTCGGGTCCTATCACATCTTGTAAGAGTGGGTGCTCCGCTGGCTGTGGACCCCCAGGGTCTGCACCTTCCAGGTGATGGCTCTCCATACCTCTTTCTTCTGATGGGCATTTACCTGGTATGGATGCATGAGACAAATCAAGTGATTACAATCACAAAGTTTTTGCACAAATGGTTGTGTCACACAAATGTCAGAAATACTTAGCAGAAAATGATCAATTTGTAAACACACCACAAGTGTAATGCAGACAGGTACAAGTATAAGTACAGGGAAATGACCACAGATGTTTGTATACACCTGCAGAATAATCCACTACCCTGCTCATGGCCTACAATGACTAAGCAAGCCTATTCATATCCGGTTGACCATGCTCCACAAACATGTGCTGTGATTTGAGCCACAAAGCAACACTACACACATATGTGTGTTCTTAAGGGTAAACTCCTAACTCCTTAGGCCTGACTCAACCAACCTATTTACAGTCTGCAAGATTAACTCACTGCATACAGTCCCTACAGGAATCTTCCATAGTGAACACTTCACCCTCACATTTGAGTGACAATGAAGGCACTGGCATGGTGGGTACTGAAAGTGTATTCCCTGTGCATGCGTGGACATGTGGCCTACCAAATGCAGACTCATGCCATTTCAGAGGGGGGGGTTCTCTGGTATGCACCTGTACCACAGACCACTCCTTTGGGCATATGTGTCTAAACTACAGAAATGGCATGCAATATGCATTATTCAGTTTCTGCTATTTGAACAAGCTACTGAGTCACATGCCATGGCTTCTCAGGAATCTACATACTGTCTGCACTGTGGGTCTGTCATTTATGCAATAAGTCTGTACAAGACAATTAAGACTTATGCAAAGGTGACAATAGAGCTGTGGGAGTAGGGGTTAAATACACTCATTGATAATGATGCAAAATGCACATATGGACTAGTTCAGGGATGTACTTATGTACCCATTCATAATCTAGTTAATGGACTGAGGCATTCAGGGTACATTTTGCCATTAGAGCAACTTACTGGGCACATGACAGGATCTACTGGTGTATAGGGAGTGGGCACAGTGCCAGAGTTGCACAGCCACAGTGACTTCCCACAGCCTAGACTATGTCCCATACTGGGAGATAGACTCAACATGCCCTGGCCTCTGCAGACTGAGCATACATAACCAACATGACACTGACATTTCCATCACCTCCATGCACGACAGCATATCATGTGGTCATCAGCAATGTGGCTTGTGGTTTGTGAAGCACCCTGAAGGGCAGAGTGAGTCATGAAATGCCTTCCAGATAACAGTTTTGCTAGGAAAGATGTAAGTTGATTGATCTATGGCACTATACACTTTGCTCACAAGTTCCTCAAATTAATCAGACAAGATGCATGCAAAGTTCATGCTGTCATGCACATACATGTTGCCTAACATTTACAACCATCATATAGAAAGAAATATCATCTAATAGCAGTAAAGTCTCCTTGCCTAGTTATGTGGATCCAACATTAGGAGGATCTAGGACTTCAAAAAACATCACACAACACAATGTTAATGAACAAAATATATAGGCCTTCATTATAACCCTGGCGGTAAATCCTGCTTACCGCCGTGCTGAAGGCCGCCAACATACTGTGTCTGTGGCGGAAATCCGCTACAGGTATTACGACCCACATCTCGTAATCCGCCACAATACAGACACCCACACAAGTCCTCCACACCAAAGGTCAGTGATAAACTGGCGATAGCAAAACCCACACCGTCACGCCAACAAGAATACGCCCACACTATCACAACCCAAGAATAAACCCGGCGGTCTTTCAACTGTGGTAATCCATTGGCGGTACACACCGCTGCCCTCAAAATACACACACACTTACAAAACACAACCACATTGGACAAATCGAAATACACACACCTGATGCACATACACACACTACACCCACACACCCACACCACTATAAAACACACACCCACATTACCCACAACCCCTTACAATGACATTTTTGTGAAGAAGCACAGAGAGAGAATAGCTAACACTACACCAGCATCCACAAGCACACCACACCATCACTCATACAACATCCACACACCTCAAAGAACACACACCAACACAACATTTCACACACCACAACAAACATCACCTCACACATCACCCATACCACATCATGGCACCTCAAAGACACCCCAGGTTTTCTGAGGAGGAGCTCAGGGTCATGGTGGAGGAAATCATCCGGGTAGAGCCACAGCTTTTCGGATCACAGGTGCAGCACACCTCCAATGCTAGGAAGATGGAGCTATGGCGGAGAATCGTGGACAGGGTCAACGCATTGGGACAGCATCCAAGAACATGGGATGACATCAAGAAGAGGTGGAACGACCTATGGGGGAAGGTGCGTTCCGTGGTATCCAGACACCAGATTGCTGTACAGAGGACTGGCGGTGGACCCCCACCTCCTCCCCCACAACTAACAACATGGGAGGAGCAAGTCTTGGCAATACTGCATCCTGAGGGTCTTGTAGGAGTAGCAGGAGGACTGGACTCTGGTAAGTCAAATCTTAATTACCATATCCCCCCACCCCACCTGCATGCCATCACATACCCCCTCCCTCCCCGTCACCCCCATCACTCCAACACCTCACATATGCCCCACTATCACAGCCCAGCCATCCCAATGCCAAGCCCTGTATGCAACACCAAAGAATGGACACCCATTGCCAAAGCATGTCCAGTACAGACACCCACACAGACCCCAAAACACTAATCACACAATGGCAAACACAACAAGGCAATCACAGGAGTAGAGGGTAACTCACCCAATGCACAATATGGCACACACAGATACTAACACTATACATTTACACCCCAACAGGACCCATACCCAACGTCACCAGACAGGAGGTGCCAGACATATCCTTCCCCCCAGAAGAGGCCCGCAGTGAGGACAGCAGCTCTGCACGGCTGGATCTGGATGACCAACCCGGCCCATCAGACAGTCAGTTCCCCTACCACATTCACAAGCCACCACAGAGCCTCCCCCATCAGGAGACACCACCACAGCACCCACCCAGCGGGCCCATCCCTCTGTCCCCAGGACACATCAATCAGCAGTGTGTTCACCACTATAGGGACCCAAGGAAAGCCCACCAACCCAAGACAATCAGGGACCTGGGGTCAGTGGCAGTGGGCACACGGTTCAGGGGACAGAGGCACAGTATAACAGGGAAGCTGTGCGACAGAGTGAGGACAGGCCCAGGGAAACCACTCTCCACGAGGCACTCTCCAATATCATGGGAGCATACCATCATTCTCAGGAGACCATGGGCACGGTACTGGCCGAACTTCAGGAGACCCAGCGGCTGCAGGAGGAACACTACCTGGGGACTTGAAGTCCATCAACACCCCCCCTGGTCACCTTTGCAGGGGTGCTGGCAGACCTGGCCAACACCATGAGGGACACAGTGGCACACAAACGCGCACCTGACACTAGCCTAAACGATGAACAGGCCTCCACCTCAGCTGGCACGAGTGGACAGGAGGCCCCGCCACAGGAACAACAGGCCACCAGCACCCCACCCCCTGCAAAAGGAGAACTACCCCACAAATGGTCCCTGAGATCCAGGAACAAGACAGAGAACATTGCCAAGACCCCCGTCAGGAAATAACACTCTCCTGATTGTCACCCTTCTGTCCCACTTTGTCACCCTGTCTATTTTAAACTGTCATTGCTCAACTTCCTATGCCCCCTTGGACAATGCACCTGTGAGACCAAGAGACTGAACACTACCATGGACATTCCTCCACCATCACCCCAGCCCATTGCATACCCCCTCCACTTATTAGCACAGAAATAAACACCCTTGAATCACAAATCAATCTGGCGTCAGTCTGTACTTTTACAAATGTGTAATTGCAACCTTTCGGAAAAATAGCAATGTCAATGTTCATATTCACATACCAGTGTTACACAGTTGTTGGGCAGCAGTAAACATAGCAGAGGGCACAAAGTGAGACCCAGATCTGTGAAACAGAAAGGCAAAGTGACATTTCAGGGTCCATACACAGAGGTAAAAAGGAAGATTTATGCTATGTCCTACAGTAGTATGAGATGTAAGAAGCAGTGCCATCCTCTTACCTGTGTCTCACAGGAAGTATTGCATGATGATGTTGTTTCGGTTGTCTATATCTTCTTCTTCTGCCTCCTCTTCTCCACTATCCACAGGCTCCACAGCTGCCACAAGACCAGCATCAGGCCCATCCTCCCGCAGAAAAGGCACCTAGCATCGCAAAGCCAGGTTGTGCAACATACAGCGTGCCATGATGATCTGGCACACCTTCTTCGGTGAGTAGTATGGGGAGCCACCTGTCAGATGAAGGCACCGGAATCTGGCCTTCAGGAGGCTGAAGGTGAGCTCTATTATCCTCCTAGTTCATCCATGTGCCTCATTGTAGCATTCCTCTGCCCTTGTCCTGGGATTCCTCACTGGGGTCAGTAGCCATGACAGGTTGGGGTAACCAGAGTCCCCTGCAAATATCGGGGACAACTGTTAGACATCCTCCAAACATTAGGGACTCTCCCATACCCATACACCTATTTCAATTGTGTGGGGACCTTGGGCTCACCTATTAGCCACACACAGTGCCTCTGGAGTTGCCCCATCACATAAGGCGTCATGCACAGAGCCAGGATACTTGGCATTCACATGGGAGATGTACTGGTCTGCCAAACACACCATCTGCAGATTCATAGAATGGTAGCTTTTGCGGTTTCTGTACACCTGTTCATTCCTGCAGGGGGGGGGACAAATGCCACATGTGTATCATCAATGGCACCAATAATGTTGGGGATATGTCCCAGGGCATAGAAGTCACCTTTCACTGTGGGCAAATCCTCCACCTGAGGGAACACGATGTAGCTGTGCATGTGTTGCAGCAGGCAAATAACACTCTGGACAACAAGTTAGAGAACATTGGCTGTGACATCCCTGATGCCATGGCCACTGTTGTGTGAAAGGACCCACTGGCCAGGAAATGGAGCACTGTCAGGACCTGCACTAGAGGGGGAATTCCTGTGTGATGGTGGATAGCTGACATCAGGTCTGGCTCCAACTGGGCACACAGTTCCTGGATTGTGGCATGATCAAGTCTGTAAGTGATAATGATGTCCATTGTCCATTGTTGACAGGTCCAGCAGGGATCTGTACACCGAAGGATGCGGCCATCTCATCACCTTCACCAGCGGACTTGCCCTATGGAGGAGAAGGGTGAGCAGAGGGTCATACACCACATAGGTTTCACAAGGCTGCTTAGCACAATCGTGAAATAATCTTTGTGTGCCTTTGTATGTCCACATTCCTGGCCAAAAGTGCTGTGACGCAGTTAGTTGGCCTGCCATGTGGCCACCTGAAATGGCGGCTGCCTGACCTGTAAGGAGGGACCAGGGGAAATGAGGTAACTGCGCTGGTCGAAGACCACTGCGCAGTTCAGCGTTGGTTATCGTTGGGCCCTATGGGTTCCAGGAGCCAATGACGATGTACGCTGGCGGTGACGGTATGCACCGCCACGGACGTGACCGCCATTTTCTATCAGTTCCCTCACATGATACCTGACCTTCAACAGGAGAGGACCTACACTGCAAGTGCTGCTGTGACCTGTGTCTGGAAGCGACAATGGCTACAATGTCTGGGGAAAGGGCCCCTGCCTTCACTGCAGAGGAGTTGGAAAAACTGGTGGATGGGGTCCTCCCCCATTACACGCTACTCTACAGTCCTCCAGACAAACAGGTGAGTAAACCGTGTGCATGGTGGATGGCACATGATTGTATGGAGTGTCGTGGATGGAATAGACGGGGGGACAGGCCAGCATGTGAGGATGGTGAGTGTATATTTTTCAGGGCCAGGGTGGAAGGTTTGTGGCCAATGAGTGAGAAGAACTGGACGGGGGAGTAACATCCATTTTTACTTCACTATTCCTCTAGGTCAGTGCCCACCAGAAGAAGGGTTTTTGGCGTGCCATCACCAAGGAAGTGCGGACCCTAGGGGTCTACCATAGACGGAGCACCCACTGCCGGAAAAGATGGATGGACCTGTGCCGCTGGAGCAAGAAGACAGCGGAGGATCAGCTGGGGATGGCCTCCCAATGTGGAAGGGGTGCCCATCGCACCATGGGGCATATTTGTACTCTGTTTGCACCGAATTAGTGTCATTTTTTTTTACTCTAATTCGGTGCAAAACTAACTCCATATTTATACTTTGGTGCTAGACCCCTCTAGCACCAAATCTATGGAATTAAAGTAATTTTTTGAAAGTGGAGACCTACTTTGCCTTAATGAGATGCAAGGTAGGCGTTCCCGTGCAAAAAATGACTCTATGGCCTCAAGGCCATATTTAGGGGCATATTTATACTCTGCGGCATATTTATACTCTGTTTGCACCGAATTAGTGTCATTTTTGTTTTACTCTAATTCGGTGCAAAACTAACTCCATATTTATACTTTGGTGCTAGACCCATCTAGCACCAAGGCCCTGATTTTAACTTTTTTTGCACCGCATTAACGTCATTTTATGACACAAAACTGGCGCAAACTTACAAAATATTGGCCCTTATTTATACTTTTTGCTGCAAAACTGCACTAACTCAGTTTTGCACCAAAAGGTTTAGCACCGGCTTGCACCATTTCTTTGCACCAGCCGGGCACCATATTTATGGAATGGTGCAAGCCGGTGCAAAGGGTAGGCTGGAGTTTAAAAAAATGACTTTAGTCAGGTGGAGCTGGCAGTATAGAAGAAGAGGGTTTAGCACCAAAAAATGGCTTTAGGCAGGTTAGAGTAAAAAAAAATGACTCTAACCAGATTAGCGTCATTTTATGGTGCTAAACCTACCATGCCACATGACTCCTGCCTTAGAAAAGGCAGGAGTCATGCCCACCACCCCAGTGGCCAGCACAGAGGACAGGGGTCCCCTGGGCATGGCCATTGCACCCTGTGCCATGTATGGGGGCCCATTTCAGGGCCCCTATGGCACTTTCAAAAATAAAATGCACTTACCTGTACTTACCTGGGATGGGGTCCCCATCCTCCCAGTCCCTCTAGTGTGGGTGGGGGTGCCCCTAGGGCCTAGGGAGGGCACCTCTGGGCTTATTCCATGGTGTTCCACCATGGAAATAGGGCCAGAGGTCCCCTAAAGCCTGCCCTGACCCAGGTCTTAAAAAATGGGGCAAAGCAAGCTTTGCCACATTTTTTGACCCCTCCTCCCTCCCTTGCACCATTTTTACATGGGAGTATAAATATTGTGTTAAGGCCATAGAGTAATTTTTTTGCACGGGAACGCCTACCTTGCATCTCATTAAGGCAAGGTAGGTTTCCACTTCCAAAAAATGACTTTAACTCCATAAATTTGGTGCTAGACGGGTCTTGCACCAAAGTATAAATATGGAGTTAGTTTTGCACTGAATTAGAGTTTAAAAAAAATGACGCTAATTCAGTGCAAACAGAGTATAAATATGCCCCTTAGCATAAAAAAATTATGCTAATCTGGTCAGAATCATTTATTTTGAATCAAAACTGCCTAACGTCATTTTTTTTTAAGCTAGCCTACCCTTTGCACCGGCTTGCACCATTCCATAAATATGGTGCCCAGCTGGGGCTAAAAAATGGTGCAAGCCGGTGCAAAACTTTTTGGGGCAAAACTGCCTTAGTGCAGTTTTGCACCAAAAGGTATAAATAAGGCCCCATGTTTCTCCTGATGTACCGGATCTTGGCGATGGCATATCCTGAGTTGGATGGGCGCTTGAGGGTATCACAGCAGCCACATGGGGGTGAGTACAGTCTCGTTCAGCTGACTCTGCATGCTTGACGAGGTGTCTGGGTGGGGGAGGTGGGCTGTGGGTTCCCCTAGGCCAGGGCAGACGCACCAAGGAACATCCATTGTTTTGCAGGCTCAGTGCCACTCCAACCCCAAAGGTGGTAGAAGCCCTCTACACCTAGTCAGGCTCCTATGGGTTCCAGCTGTGCATGAAATGGGTCTAGGCAGAGTCCCCAATGGGCATGTGCTTTTCCCCTGCACTGTTAGTGCATGCACTAGTGCATAGAGCTGCTCCCTGTGTGTTGTGTCCGCCAATGGTAGTGGTGCTGCAGGCATTGACCATGTGTCTCTTGTGTCTTTCCCCTCCTTTTTGTTTTGTCACCCTGTCCTTGTGTATATTAGCATCATCTGGCGGAGGAGCATTGGCAGCGGAGAAGAGGGAGCTGCAACCCACATGGCGCTGGAGTGTGAATTTACGGAGACTGAAGGCACCAGTGGGACGGAGGGCGAGGGGAGTTCCACTACGGAGATAGGAGCAGACACCAGCGACTCCTCCTCTGATGGGAGCTCCCTTGCGGTGGCGGGCACCTCTGTGCCCACTGCAACAACAGGTACAGCCACCACCCCCCCTACCAGCACCGTCCTCCCAGCAGCCCCTCATCGAGTTTCCCGTGCCCGCTCACCCAGTAGGGTGGGCATCTCCTTCACCCCAGGCACCTCACGCCCTGCCCCAGTTAGTCCTGCTGCCCTTAGTGAGGAGGCTATTGACCTCCTGAGATCCCTCACTGTTGGGCAATCAACCATTTTGAATGCCATCCAGGGTGTCGAGAGGCATTTGCAGCAAAAAAATGCATACCTGGAGGACATTCATTCTGGCGTGGCGGCCCAACAGAGACCATTTCAGGCTCTGGCCTCAGCACTGATGGCAGCCATTGTCCCTGTGTCCAGCCTCCCCCCTCCACCATCCACTACCCAGACCCAACCCCTCTACCTCAGCCTATCCCAAGCACACCTTCAGACCAGCATGCACACTCATCTTCACACAAGAGTGGACATGGCAAACATAAGCATCACACATCCCACAGGCACTCACACAAACACCATCCCCATGCAGACACACCAACATCCACTGCCTCCACTGTGTCCCCCTCCTCCACATCCTCCTCCTCCTTCATAGTCTTGTCTCCACTCACACCTGCATGCACTACATCCTCAGCCACTACCTCCATCACCAGCATGCCCATCACCACAGACTGCTCACGTGCCCTCACCACCCCCACTACCATGCACACGTCCCCCTTGTCCTCTCCCAGTGTGTCTGTGAGCCCTCTTCCCAAAGTACACAAACGCAGGCACACAGCCATCCACCTCACAACAGCCTCCAGCCCATGCACCTTCATCCAAATTCAGCAGACGTACACCTCCTACAACCACTACCTCTTCATCCACTCACAAACTCCCTTCATCTTCCCATCCCAGTGTGTCTAAAAAACTTTTCTTGGCTAACATTGACCTCTTCCCTACATTCCCCCCGTCCTTCCCCTAGGGCCAGGCTGTCCAGGTCCCAGCCCAGCACGTCAGCCACCAAATCCTCCAGCACAGTGGTCTCAGCAACTCCGGTCACATCTCGGGCGCCACCCATCAGGGCTGCCACTGTGCCACCTAGCGAGGCCAAGGATCAGCCCATTCCGCCACCTGCCTAGGTGAAGAAGGTGCCCACATGCTGTAGGGAAAAGCCGCACCAACCACCTAGCAAGGCCTCCTCCAAGCCAAAAGGGGACAGTCCCAAGGGACCAGCAGCGACGTCCAAAGTGGGGAAGGGACACAAGGCTAAGGGGATGTCAGGACAGGGCACAGAGCCTCTGGCTGAGGGACTAGAGTCACCCCTTCTGGCAACCAGAACAGCAACCTGTACAGTGGTGGACACCGCCACTTGCACTGCCACCTGCATTTCTGCTGCCTCAGCAACAGTCCCCAGCATCATCCCCAGTGGGCAGCCATTCGAGGCTGCAGGAGACGTCCTGCTGTCCCCCTCCACAAGTGCTGACACATTCACCACCGGCAGCATCTCCGCCACAGACACCGCCGCAAACACCGCCGCCAGCCCCGCGACGTGCTCAGACAGTGCCACCACAGCCGACATGGCTAACATTACCAGTGGACAGCCATCTGAGGCTGCAGGAGTCGTCCTGGACCCTGCACAGCGTACATGAGGCACGACACCCAGCACTGTTTATGCCAGCAGGTGGCAGGCAAAGTCACAGCAGGGTGGAGTGTGTCTCTGCCTCCATGGAGTATCATGCTACCTGTTGCCAGGCAATCTCGTGGCACACACACCCATGTGAGAAAATGGGACCTGCCACACTGCATGTGAAGCACTCTGGGCACCAAGCCCTCTCCAAACCAGTGGAGAAAAGCATCCACTACCCCTATACTTGGCAGGATGAAGCACTCTGGGCACCAAGCCCCCTCCAGAACCAGTGGGGAAAAGCATCCACAACCCCAGTCCTTGGCAGGATGAAGCACTCTGGGAACCAAGCCCTCTCCAGACCCAGTGGAGAAAAGCATCCACTACCCCAATCCTTGGCAGGATGAAGCACTCTGGGTACCAAGCCCCCTCAAGAACCAGTGGAACATGTCAACAACTTGAGAGACTGTGGATTTGCACTTCCCAGGACCAAACAGTGGGCAACCCACCCACTTGAGAGACTGTGGCTTTGCACTCCGCAGGAACAATCAGTGGGCAAACCACCCACTTGAGAGACTTGAGAGACTGTGGCTTTGCACTCCCCATGATAAAGCAGTGGGCAACCCACCCACTTGAGAGACTGAGGCTTTCCACTCCCCAGGATAAAGCAGTGGGCAACCCACCCACTTCAGAGACTTGAGAGACTGTGGCTTTGCACTCCCCAGGATAAAGCAGTGGGCAACCCACCCACTTGAGAGACTTGAGAGACTGTGGCTTTGCACTCCCCAGGACCAAACTGTGGGCATGGAGCCCCCTCGTGGAGCATTGGCGTCGTCCATTCATCCGGCTGAGGTGCCCCCCTCCCACACTCCATCCCCCTGAGGTACCTGGTTATTTTCGATCTGATGCCCCAGCAGTGTTCTCTTTGTTTCAAGTCAGGTATCATGTGTGGGCTTCGCCCATGCATTTTGGGACCACTGGTCCACGGACAATGATTGGAACGCTATCTGAACTTGTGTAGTTGATGTACATATTTGTATATACTGATGATGTAAAGTTGTCTTGGCCTATCTGATTTTTCGATGATTACACTTGTTACAATCATTTCATTTTGTCCTTGCGTTCTTTCAGGGGGTGACGGGGTATAAATGTCATGTTGCTGCATGTATTTGTGTGTATGTTGTTGTGGGTGAGGGTGGGGGTGTTGCGTGTATGTGTGTGTCATTCTCTCTTTCCTCCCCATCCCCTGTGTGCTAGGTGCAGTACTCACCGTGGTCGTCGTCGGCGTCTTTGCTGCTCCTGGTAGAAGAGGAGGTAAACCAACATGGGCAGGACCTGTAACTCGGGCTCCATGGCGTCCTGGTTCCTCGTTGGGTGTCGAGAGGTGAGTGGTTTCCATTCCAAGTCCTGTTTCCGACGTTGCTTTCGCCCCAGAAAAGGTGGAGGATAAGCCTGTTGTAATACAGTGGGTGGTACATTGTGTTCTGTATGTTTGTTGGCGGTTACCGCCGTGGTATTTGTTTCTACCGCCATGCGGTCGGAGTGTTAAAGTGGCTGTCTATGTTCGCGGTTTCTGCCATGGTCGTGATTCCATTTTTTTAACCGCCAGCCTGTTGGCGGTATTACCGTCGCTTTAACACCGACCACCAGGGTTGTAATGATGGCCATAGTATTGATCACCAATACCTGTACCATGTACATTCCATTGATGCCAAACAGACTCCAACAACAGGCACACAAGAAGCACCACTGGACACTGGGGAACACTGTGGTGTGTGAGGAGGAAAAGGATGGTGTTGAACAGAGTCCATTGTGCACATGAGGTACTGACCTACTCCTGTGGTGAACCATAAAGCTATCCACACAGGACCTAATTTAGAAGCCTCTCCAGCACCTCTAGAAAGAAGGGAGGGGCTCTATTACCGACTGGATGTTGCATGTGTACTCTCAGAGGCAGCACACAGCAGATCAATTAGTGGAGCTGTTACTGGCAGGAGTGTCAGGAGTCAAGTGAGTTACTTTGCACAACATGGCCATCACGTAGGCAGTCATCACTGCTGAAAGACACAACCATTGGCCTGCGACCACCACAGGAAGCAAATTAGCCTATGACTATGTCTGCCTCAATTGGAACAGCCTACTGTGTGGACGACTTCATGGGTCATGGGTGGTTCCTAATGTCCAGTGGAGTAGGTCAGGCATCTGCCATTTTGGCAGTTGGCAATACTGCATATGGCTAGGTAAACTGTGTCACAAATACTACAATATATGTATAGGATCATCACAAACATCCTCTTTCTGTGCCTGTTTTGTACCTCTTACTACGCAATCACTAGTGTAGTATGTTGCAAGGGACATATGGCATATGATGGCGGTGCCTTGACCACCACCGCTGATGGTAATGTTTGGCAGTTAGAAAATGCAGTCACATTTCGAGGAGCAATTGTGTAGCAGATAGGTGGGTTTTGCCACAATCCATGTTGTGGACACATGTGTGGACAACCATTGGGTTCACATGTGACTCTTGCCTACTTGACAGCTGTGATACGTACCGTGTGTGTCATGACTATCCAGTCAGAAATGCTTTGTCACATGATATGGCTGGCATGCATTGTGTATGTTTCTGTGGACCCACTGACTAATGCTACAAATCATGCCTTGTCACACATGGGTACTGTGGAAGAGGAAGGATGTGACAGCTTCCTGTCTACCATCCACTGCCAGACCTGGAGACCATGGAAGAAGGCCACATCATACAGTTATACCATCTGAATAGGCAAACAATAGTGAACTTATGCCATCAGTTGGAGCCAGATCTGATGCCAACTAACAGTAATTCAACCTGCATAACACCCATTGTACAAGTCATGTCAGTATTGCACTTCTTGGCCACAGGGTCCTTCTAAATTACTGTGGCCTATCTGCTGGTATGTCCCAACCTATGTTCATTCTGGTGTTGAAGGATTTCCTCTCTGCAATAGTGAAACACATTGACAGCTATTTATCAGGTTCCCCTGACTTAGGGTGTAGCCAAGGTGAAGACTGACTTTTTTTTTCCACCGCCCACATGTGGTGAAGGCCATTGATGGCACACATGTTGACTTGGTGCCACCACAGGCCACTGAACAAGTCTATCACAACAGAAAGAACTTCCATTCCATCAACATGCAAGTTGTCTGTTTGGCGGTTCTCTACATCTCAAAAGTGTTTCCCCACTATCCTTGATCAGTCTATGATCCCTCCATAATGCGAAATAGCACAATACCACAGCTAATGTCACAAATGCACCCAGAGAGGGCCTAGATGGATAGTAAGTCATGCCTGGCCTGATTGTGTGTTAGAAATGTCCAGGTGCTCTAATTATGAAGTGAGTGACTCATTGTTGCACTTACGTCCCATTCCTTAACATAAGACCTTGCATATCCAAACAGTCCTTGATTGTTGATGCTGCTAAGGACCTACTCCTGTGGTGAACCATAAAGCTATCCACACAGGACCTAATTTAGAAGCCTCTCCAGCACCTCTAGAAAGAAGGGAGGGGCTCTATTACCGACTGGATGTTGCATGTGTACTCTCAGAGGCAGCACACAGCAGATCAATTAGTGGAGCTGTTACTGGCAGGAGTGTCAGGAGTCAAGTGAGTTACTTTGCACAACATGGCCATCACGTAGGCAGTCATCACTGCTGAAAGACACAACCATTGGCCTGCGACCACCACAGGAAGCAAATTAGCCTATGACTATGTCTGCCTCAATTGGAACAGCCTACTGTGTGGACGACTTCATGGGTCATGGGTGGTTCCTAATGTCCAGTGGAGTAGGTCAGGCATCTGCCATTTTGGCAGTTGGCAATACTGCATATGGCTAGGTAAACTGTGTCACAAATACTACAATATATGTATAGGATCATCACAAGCATCCTCTTTCTGTGCCTGTTTTGTACCTCTTACTACGCAATCACTAGTGTAGTATGTTGCAAGGGACATATGGCATATGATGGCGGTGCCTTGACCACCACCGCTGATGGTAATTTTTGGCAGTTAGAAAATGCAGTCACATTTCGAGGAGCAATTGTGTAGCAGATAGGTGGGTTTTGCCACAATCCATGTTGTGGACACATGTGTGGACAACCATTGGGTTCACATGTGACTCTTGCCTACTTGACAGCTGTGATACGTACCGTGTGTGTCATGACTATCCAGTCAGAAATGCTTTGTCACATGATATGGCTGGCATGCATTGTGTATGTTTCTGTGGACCCACTGACTAATGCTACAAATCATGCCTTGTCACACATGGGTACTGTGGAAGAGGAAGGATGTGACAGCTTCCTGTCTACCATCCACTGCCAGACCTGGAGACCATGGAAGAAGGCCACATCATACAGTTATACCATCTGAATAGGCAAACAATAGTGAACTTATGCCATCAGTTGGAGCCAGATCTGATGCCAACTAACAGTAATTCAACCTGCATAACACCCATTGTACAAGTCATGTCAGTATTGCACTTCTTGGCCACAGGGTCCTTCTAAATTACTGTGGCCTATCTGCTGGTATGTCCCAACCTATGTTCATTCTGGTGTTGAAGGATTTCCTCTCTGCAATAGTGAAACACATTGACAGCTATTTATCAGGTTCCCCTGACTTAGGGTGTAGCCAAGGTGAAGACTGACTTTTTTTTTCCACCGCCCACATGTGGTGAAGGCCATTGATGGCACACATGTTGACTTGGTGCCACCACAGGCCACTGAACAAGTCTATCACAACAGAAAGAACTTCCATTCCATCAACATGCAAGTTGTCTGTTTGGCGGTTCTCTACATCTCAAAAGTGTTTCCCCACTATCCTTGATCAGTCTATGATCCCTCCATAATGCGAAATAGCACAATACCACAGCTAATGTCACAAATGCACCCAGAGAGGGCCTAGATGGATAGTAAGTCATGCCTGGCCTGATTGTGTGTTAGAAATGTCCAGGTGCTCTAATTATGAAGTGAGTGACTCATTGTTGCACTTACGTCCCATTCCTTAACATAAGACCTTGCATATCCAAACAGTCCTTGATTGTTGATGCTGCTAAGGAATCCAACTACGCCAGGGGAATTCCGCTTCAATGAGGCCCATTTGAAGAAAACAATGGTCAGTGAAGTAGGCTTTTGGGTTCCTGAAGGCCAGATCCTGCTGTCTGGACAGGAATGGTGGAGCCCTCCTCTAATCACCCAGGAAAGTGTTTTAAAGTACTATGGTATGCTTCACAACATCACACAGTGGGGGAATTTCCCATACATTTCAGAGCAGGAGGAGCCTGCAGTGCCAGTGAGTGAGAATCCTTAAATACCAAGTGAGGATGACAATGGTGAAGAGGACGAAGCTGACTTGCAAGAAGATCTTATCCACAGCTACTTCCTGTGAGTGTATGTCATGTTTTGTCATTACCATGACAGTACAATTAACTATAGTTGTGAAAATGTATAGAGCTGAGTGTTTCGGAAACAGCTAACGAGCTGATACTCTGCAATGTTCAGCCAAGGGTTGCTTGATAAGATAAGCATTTGACACATCCCCACCTTAATGCTGTTGCTTTGTGTCAGTTGCCTTGCAATGTAATTTGTTTTCCAGATGCTTGCTATGTGACTTGTGTCTTAGGTATGGTTTCAGGCCTATACTCCTTGTTTTGTTCTTTGTACCGGTACCTTCACCCTGACATCTTCATGCGGGCATTTCATATTTGTGAAATTGGCAGCGATATGATGCTGTTCTGACACACAAAGTGGACATGGATTGTTCCGGGTAATGTGCATCACAGAGTTTGGGTGTAGGAGACCTGTACCAAGACAGTTTGCACAGTGTTTGGGTGGAGGTTCAGAACTGCCCATTGCACTTTTTTGTGAGTTGGGATGGGTCTGATGTGTCATGTGCGTCATCATGTGGTAATAAGTAGTCCTAGCTTACGACCATGTAATTTTACCTTCACATTGGCTAAACACTTTTTGTATGACCCCTATGTAGCTGTAGATGTGTTTCATCATTGTAGGCCCTAGTGCCTATGACACAACACTGACATATGTTTGTGTTACACCACCAAATGCATGGGAATTTAATTATGATGGCCCTGTGATCAAGGATTATTTACTGCCATCTGTTTGTATCTTGGATAATATAATATTAAATTACTTTGATGTGGTACATGATAAGCCTCAAGCTGCTGACATCAACCACATCAATGTTTGCCTATTCTACAGGACATTGTCCCACAAATCCCTTCCTTACGTGGTCTGTTACTGTCAATATGTTCATTTCCTCAGTATGATTCAATCATTTTTAATTTGAGCCAATACTTGTATGTATGTGTTTGCGTGGAGGCTTGTAATCCTAAGGTGGACACTGTTTACATGCAGCATATCCGATCTTGAATAAGTAGCTTGGACCATCATTATATCGTTCACATGGTCTGACATATCTACATGGCTAAACATGAAATCAAAATCAGCAGACAAATAATCAGTGAAGGGTGATTTTATTGTGCATCTACGATTAACATGAAATATATGTGACATGGCACAACAAAAATTCAAATGTAAAGGGGTCAGTCCAGAGTACTATTTCCATTGGAAACAGTAGGTGGTTCAGGATCAGTCTAGTGTGAACGTTTAACACACAAAGGAGGACATTAAGGAAGAGCGTTGTTACTGGCAGCGGTAGGTGTCTTGCTATCCACATCTCCTTGATTGTTTGCAGGACGTCCACACTTGTGTGAGGGGGGATTTTTGCCACAGAGTCAGGGGTGTTTGGGGCTTGTTGGTCTGCTGGCAGGGGCTTCCTTCCAGTGGTTGGCCCTGATGTTGATGGTATTGCTGTTTATGAGCCAAAGAAAGGGGTAGACTGGTATTGAAAAACTCTGCTTCGGGTGGTAAGTATGTCCCTCAACAGCCCTATTAGGAGAACATGTTGGTATTGTGGGCCTCCATCTGTTCCCGCATGTCCATATGCATGTCCCTCTGAAGCTGCTTTATTTCTTGGTGTTTGGTCAACACCTGGCCCATCATGCCTTGGGACTCCTGATGGACCACCAAGACATGGCTGATGGTGTCCTGTCCAAGAGCAGCCCCAGGGGCCTCACATTGCTGGCCCACAGCATCCCTTCTACACACCCTACCTTCATGGGTCTGTGCCTTTGCCACAGGGTGATCTCACCAACTTGTTCCTGGACCCTCATATTCAAAAGTGCTGCACTGCAACTCAGCACCTAGAACTGAGGGACAGGAGATAGTAAACACTGTGCTAGGGACACAGTTTGGGGGCGAATGGTTGCCTGTGATGTTGAGGCAACAGGGCTGGGAGGTGACGTTGTAGGCACAGTGCGACTCACTGTTGCCCTCTGACCAAATTGCCCAAATGGGCCAGAACCATCCTCCACATCCAGATGTCCAGCAGTATCATCATCACTAAGGGCTTTATCCAGGGGGGTTGTGGTAGTCTGTTCGAAGGCCTCTGTGTGCCCAGCACCAGATCCATCTGTTGATGTGAAATATACAATGTTACTGGTTGTGTTGTGACATTTACATCCAATACTTTAGAATTACAGTAAGCAGAGAACTTGTACAAAGTTAAGTTGTAGTTAATCCAGTTGTGGCAAGTAACTACGGTATTAAGTGTATTGACATGCTGTGTGTGAAGCATGCCAAATCATTTGACTCAAGCAGCTGCTGAGATCTGCAAATCAGTTACACTTGGGAGGATGGCCTGAAAATGACATCTTGCCACCAGTGCAGCCAGTACATTGGCTAAGCAAGATATGGCTTTGACCATTTGGAAGCCTAGTTGAGTGTGATGCAGACAGGCCCGTGACTTTCTTGTATATGTGACTGGAGACATCATGTACACAGTACTGTGTCAATGTCTCTGCTTCCAATACCAAGTTGGTGATGCATCTTGGGGCCTTAGGAATGCTTGTTGTATATACTAGGTAAGGTGTAATTCCTGTCCTCAGTAATGTCATCTTTGGTTAGCAACTCAGAATGGAGCTATATAGACAGACATGTCTCTGATTTGAGCATGATCTGTGCTTGATCACTCGCAGGTGATTAAACTTTTTTTGTGAGTTGACAAACAGGGGTCTTTGGACAAGACAACACTATGCTGGTGGTTTGTGGTACAGAAACTGGGTCTGCTTGGAGTTGCAGTCATGTCAATCCCTGTACTACACACACTATACAAATGTTATCCTCCCAGGTGAGTACAGTACATCTAAGAGGTCACAAACAAGGGTATTTGGAAAAGTGACTACTGAAACAGTGCCTCCTGGGTGTTGTAGTCAGGTCAATCCCTGTACTATACACACTATACTAATGTTATCCTCCCAGGTAGATCCACTTCAATTTAGAGTTAAAAACAGGGGTCTTTGGACAAGAGAACACTGGGCTGGTGTTTGGAGTTGCTGAAACAGTGCCTCCGGGAAGTTGCAATCAGGTCACTCTCTCCACTACACACTCTATACAAATGTTATCCTCCCCATGTGAGTCCACTTCAATTGAGAGTTAACAAACAGGGGTCATTGGACAAGGCAACACTGGGGTGGTATTTGGAGTTAATTCAAACAGTGCATTCTGGGAGATGCAGTCAGTTCAATCCCTGTACTACACACACTATACACATATTATCCCCCCAGGTGACTCCACTTCATTTGAGAGTTAACAGACAGATAAATTGGAGCATGTGACTACTGTTCTGGTGGTTGGAGGTACAGAAACAAGACCTGCTGAGAGTTGCAGTCAGGTCACTCTTTCAACTACACACACTTGACCAATGTTACCCCCCCAGGTGAGTACCCTTCATTTGTGAGTTAACAAACAGGGGTCTTTGAAAACTGAAACACTGGGGTGGTGTTTGGAGTTATTTTAAACTACACACACCTGACCAATGTTATCCCCCCGGGGTGAGTACCCTTAATTTGTAAATTACAGAACATGTGTATATGGGCAAGAGATCATTGTGCTGGTGGTTGGAGTTAGTCAAACAGTGCTTCCTGGCAGTTGTAGTCAGGCCACTCTTTCTACTACACACACTATGCACATCCTGGGTATTACACAACTGTATGCAGACTGCATTTAGGTTTGGGCATATATTTACATGTTGAGACATACCATGATTCCTGGATGATTTTGTTGATATTATAAGACTTACAGGCATAATTTGGACATATGACATGTGATAGGCCTTGGTAGCTGTGATATTGGGTCCAACAATACAGATTGACACTGTTAACACTCAGATACTCTGGGTATTGAATGTTGGTGGGGTACATGAACAAGACAGTGGAAAAAGATAAGCAGTGAGCATGCATGACATTGTTTTTCTGTGACAGTTATTGTGTTGTAACAGACTCCACTTCCACAGGTAATCCTGTCAAGTCCCCAGGATCCAGGATGGCTAAGATCTTCTCCTCCCAGGGAAAGAGCATTAATAGGGCACTGGGAGGGCCACCGCCAGTCTTCTTGGCCTGAAGCTAGTGCCTAGAGACCAGGGAACGCACCTTGCCCCTGAGGACTTTCCACCTCTTTTTAATGTCCTCCTTTGTGCACAGGATAGTGCCTACAGCATTCACTCTGTCAACAATTCTGTCCCACAATTCAATTCTCCTTTTGAGAGGAGTGTGCTGGATTTGTGCGTTAAACAATTGTGGCTCTACTCTTATGATTTCATCAACCATACCTTTTAACCCATCATCTGAAAAACAGAGATTTTTTCAATGTGACCTTGTTGGAAAAAAATAAGAGTGACAGTGATTTACTTAACTGGGGAAGTATAATATTACTTTGCTAACTGTGAACCGTTGTGGTCCTGGCTGCCATTGGCTCACCGCCACGAGGGGACCACAACGACAACTATGTGATTGTAATAAGCTGAGTGCTTGGCCTCATCGCTGATGGCACTGGTGGTCAAACCGCCCATATCCAGGCCACTGAGCCACTGGCTTTCTGATTTGTTTTGCTTGGCAGTTGGCGGTCCAGCTTGTATAACTCATAATATGATTGTCTGGAAGACCACCAGACTGGTGCTCTTTTCGGGACTGTGATGGTCTGGTGGTCCAACTGCCAAACTCGTAATCAGGCCCTAAATCTTAAAATCTCTCCACCATGCTTAAGAAAGACCTCCAATGTGTTAAAACCGTTTGAGCTCCATTTTTTAACATATGGGTTTTTAAAACAGGCTGATCTAATAACCTGGCATCCAGCTGCTGAGTCAATGCATTACAACATGGGACTGAGAATGCACAAAATGGTTGATCCTTTCTTTTAAGGGCCCAAAACAAAGGGCCTCATTACAGGTTTGGCAGTCAGACTGCCAGACCATCATGTTGGCGGTCTTGAAAAGACCCACCCTATCACGAGTCATACAGGCAAGAGCACTGGCCACCAACCAAACAAGGAAGACTGACAGTGGCATGGAGGCCTGGAAATAGGTGGTCCAACCTCCAGTGGCGACAGCACTGTGACCAACCACTGACCCTATTACAAGCACACAGTCGCCACAGCGGACCTCTATGGCAGTCAGCGAATGGTGGTCAGAACCAAGGCGGCCATCGGTCACCAAAGTAATACACAACTGCACATTGTATGAATTTGAATAGAACACAGCTGACACACATGAGTGCTTGACAGGAGTACCTGAGAGAATTGAGTCTGGTAAGTCACTACACTAAATATGTCATCAAAATGCTATGTCATGCATGCTCACAGTTAGCCTTGTGCCAAGTGTACTGTCACTCCACTAACCAGCTCAGTATCCACCAGTCCAAATACCTCTATTTGGCAACTCACATTTGAAGTGTACTTACTTGGTGAGATGATATGTGTATATTATGTGTAGTATAGGGACTGACATGTCTCCAACTCCCAGCAGGCACTGTTTTATAACTCCAAATACCAGACCAATGGTCACTTTTCCAAATACCCCTGCTTGGTACATATCAATTTAAGGGTACACACCAAGGGAGATGGCATTTGTCAAGTGGGTGTACTATAGGTACTGACATAATTACAACTCCCAGCAGACACTTGTCCTGTAACTACATACACTAGGACAGTGATCACATGCTACAATACATCTGTTAGTGAACTTTCAGTTGAAGTATACTCACCTGAGGGGAGAACATTGGTCAAGTGTGTGTAGTAGAGAAAGTGACCTGACTGCAACTCACATGAGGCACTTTTTTCAGCAAATCCAAACACCAGAACAGTGATCACTTCTCTAAAATCCACTGTCTTGCATCTCACAATTTAAGTTTATTCAGCTGGGAGGATACCATTTGTCAAATTTGGTAAGTAGAGGGAGTGACATCACTACAAAGGCCAAGAAGGCCCTGGGCCTGTAAAACCAACTACCAGCCCAGTATTCTCTTGTCCAAATAGCATTGCTTTGTAACTTTCAATTGACGTGTGCCAACCTGAGAGGACAACATTTGTAAAGTGTTTGTAGTATAGGGTGTTACATGACTATAACTCCCAGAAGGCTGTGTTACTGTCTCTCCAACCACCAGTCCAGTGTCCTCATCTCCAAAGACTATTGTTTGGTAACTCACACATAAAGTGTACTCACTTGGGAAGATAACATTTGGATAGTGTGTGTACTAGAGAGATTGACATTACTTCAACTCCCATTAGGCCCTGTACTCCAAACACCAGCACAGTGTACTCTTGTCCAAGGATCCCTGTGTCTTAACTCTCAACTCATGGGTACTCACCTGGGAGGATACCATTTGTATTGTGTATGTAACACAGGGAGTCACATGACTGCAACTCCCAGAAGGCTCTCTTACTGTAACTCCAATCACCAGTACAGTTTTCTCTCCTCCAAAAACTCCTGACTGATAACTCACATTTGAAGTGTACTCACTTTGGGGGGTAATACTTGCAAAGGGTGCGTAGTACAGGGACTGACATGACTCCAACTCTCAGCAGGTTCCATTTCCCTAACTCCGAAAACCAGCACAGTATTCACTTGCCCACATACCCCTCATTATCAACCCACAAATGAAGTATACTCAACTGGGTGGAGAACATTGAGAACGTGTGTAAACTATACGGAATAACCGGACTGCATTCTCACAGCAGGTTCTGTTTCAGCAACTCAAAACCCCAGAACAGTCTTCATTTGTCGAAAGACCCCTGTTTGGCAACCTTCAATGTAAGTTTACTCAGCTCGAAAGATACCATGTCTATAGTGTGTTTTGTAGAGGGACTGACATAACTGCTAAGGCCAGGAGCCTCTGATCACTAACTACAAACATCAGCCCAGTGTTCTCTTTTCCAAAGACCCCTGTTGTTTAACACCCTATTGAAGTGTACTTACCTGGTAGGAGGATGCTTGCATAGTGTGTGTAGTACAGGAAATTACATGACTGCTAAGGCCAGGAGGCTCTGTTTCACTAACTCAAGACACCAGTCCAGTGTTCAGTTCTCCAAATACCTTTCTTCTGAAACTCACAAATGAAGTGTAGTCATCTGTGGGGATGGCATTTGTCAAGTGTATGAAGTAGAGGGAGTTACATGACTGCTTATGCCAGGAGGCTCTGTCTCTCCAGCTTCAAACACAAGCCTGGTGTTCTCATGCCCAAATACCCCTGTGTCTTAACTCTCAAATGAAGTTTACACATCTGGGAGGATAACATTTTTATTGTGATGGGAAGCCAAAGGGAGTGACCATAATGCTAAGCCCAATAGGCCCTGTGTCTCTAACTCCAACCACAAAAACAATGTTCACTTGCCCAAATCTATCTATTTATGAATTCTCATTTGAAGTTTGCTCACCTGGGAGGATAACATTTGTCAAGTGTGTAGTAAGGAGAGTGACATGACTGTAACTCCCAGGAGGCACTGTTTCAGTAACTCAAAACACAAGAACAGTGCTCACTTGTCCAAATACCCTTCCCTGTTAACTTTCATTTGAAGTTTACTCACCCTGGAGGGACCAAGACACAAATCATGCTCTACTCTGAGGTGTGCCTGGTCAGCGAGTTCCATCTTGACCATCTTACCCAAGATGAAACTATTGAGGACAGGAAGGGCAGCTTACCCATTTAGTTAAATTATGATCCCAAAGGCCTCAAGATTCATCAATAGAATCGTATTGGCAGCAGACACATTCACAGTGCACTAGGCACATGATGACTCCAGTCACAAATTCACCAACGTCTTTGGTCTACCTGGGTAACAATCAACTAGGTTTCAAAAATAGCCAAAGACATATCTTGCTGTTGTGCTTGCATTGGTGGAAAGATTGCATTCTCAGGTCATTTTCCCAAGGGCTAATGATCTGCACATTTTGGCAGTTGCTTGACTTAGATGTAATTGGCATGCTTCACAAATGTCAGGTCAATATATTCAATATCATGGATACTTGCCATATTAAGATTAAGTGCAAAATAACTTGGTACATGGTCTATGCTTAATGTAACGCTAAATTGTTGGAGGTAGATTTCACAATACAACCAGTAATATTGTATCTTTCACATCAACAGGTAAAGTTGTCAATGGGCACACAGAGGCCACAGAAGAGATTGCTACTACCCCCTGAATGAAGCCCTCAGTTAAGAGGATACCCCTGGACATCTAGACATGGAGGATGGTTCTGGTCCATCTGGGTAAACTGGTCAGACTCCCACCGTGAGTCTCGCTGTGGCTACATCTACAACTCCTAGCCCAATTGGCTTAACATCACTGTGTTCCAAGCACAGTGCCTACCATCTTGTGCCCCCCCATGACTGGATCCCGAGTTGCAGTATAACACTTGTGACAATGAGGGTCCAGGAACCAGTGGCAAGGGCACAGTAACATGGGGGTAGGTTATGTGTGATGTTGTGGGCCAGCGGGCTGAGGCTACTGGGACAGGACACCATCAGAAACATTTGGATGGTCTATCAGGAGTACCAAGGCATGATCAGCCCAGTGTTGACCGAACTCCAGGAAATAATGCAGCTGCAGAGGGAAATCCACAGGGATATGCATGAGCAGTAAGAAGCTCACAATACCAACATGGCCTCCCTAACAGGGGTGTTGAGGAACATACACATCATCCTGAGCAAGGCTTTTCCATACCAGTCTACTCCATCCTTTGGCTCATCAACAGAAGGCCCACCAATATCGGTGCCAGCTACTGGAAGAGAGGCCAGCTAGCGGAACAACAAGCTCCAGACACCCCTGCCTCTGTAGCAGCAAGCTCCCCCCACGCAAGCGGGGACATCCAGCAATGAATCCAGGAGGTGCAGATGGCAAAATACCCACCACTCCTAGGAAGTGCCCTCTTTCAAAAGGAACTCCTTTGTGTGTCACACATTAAGGCCCTCATTACAACCCTGGCGGTCAATGATAAAGTGGCAGTAATACCGCCAACCGGTTAGCGGTAACTACTGCCAAATTATGACCATGGTGGTGAGAACTCAGATAGACAGCCACTTTACTGCACTGACCGCCAGGGCGGATACAACAGCCACCACGGCGGTAGCCGCCTACAACCAGACAAATGTTCTACCCACCATATTAAGACACAGGAAGCTACGACCTTTTCCGGGGTGGTACCAATGACATCAAAAGCCTGGCAGAAACACTGCACAGAAGGGAAAGGGCTCACCTTTGGAGACAAAGGGAAGAACCACGCCGTCATGGAGCCTGAACTTCAAATATTCCCACTGATTTTCTACATCCTGCTCTACCACGAACACCAATGACGGCGAAGATGACCACTGTGAGTACAGCCGCCTACACACAGGGGAGGGAGGGAGGAAAAAGAGAGCGCCCCACACACACACAACACACACCCCGACCCCAACACCATACACAAAAGCACCTGCAGTAATAAAACATATTTACCCCATACTCCTGAGGAATAATGCAGGGACAACAGAATTGTGCAGAAGTGAGTGTAATAAGATCAACATAGCAGAAATACAAAAATGCAATGTAATGGTATATACAAATGTACAGTTCAAGGGACATTGCCCAGTCCATATTGTGCGTGGGCCACAGGCCAAAGTCCAAGGCCCCAATTGTCACCTGCACTAACAATTAGAGAACACTGCAGGGGCATCAGTTGGAAAATAGGCAGGCACTGCAGGGGGATGGGGAATGTGGGGGCACCTCAGCCGGCAGATGGAACAACACCACTGGTTCTGGAAGGGGAAACATGCTCTGTGCTTGGTCATGGGGAGTGCAAGGCCACAGTCTCTCAAGTGGGTGACTTGCCCACTGGCTCTGGAAGGCACAACATGCCCTGTGCTTGGTCCTGGGGAGTGCAAGGCCACAGTCTCTCAAGTGGGTGACTTGCCCACTGGTTCTGGAGGGGGCATCGTGCCCTGTGCTTCTGATCCTGGGGAGGCTGGGGTTGGGGGGTGTCTTACCCACTGGTTCTGGAGGGAGCATCATGCCCTGTGCTGCTGATACTGGGGAGGCTGCTGGGGTTGGTGGGTGACTTACCCACTGGTTCTGGAGGGGGAATCATGCCCTGTGCTTCTGATCCTGGGGAGGCTGGGGATGGTGGGGGTCTTGCCCACTGGTTCTGGAGGGGGCACCGTGTCCTGTGCTTCTGATCCTGGGAGGCTGGGGTTGGTGGGTGGCTTACCCACTGGTTCAGGAGGGGGTATTGTGCCCTGTGCTTCTGATCCTGGGGAGTGCAAAGTCACAGTCTCACAGCTGGTTGTCAAACCCACTGGATTTGCAGGGGGCAGGCCGCACAGCAGCCCATGGAGGCAGGGCTACATACCGCGTGTCGGCGGTGACGGCTGCTCAGCAGTGGTGCTTCTGCAGCTGCTGATGGGGGGAGGCTCCAGCCCATCCCCTGCAGCCTTGGACAGCTGTCCACTGGTGGTGGTAATGGTGCTGCTGCTGGTGGTGGTGGGTGGAAGCTCCAGCCCATCCCCTGCAGCCTCAGATGGCTGCCGTCCGGTAGTGGTGGTGCTGCTGCTGTTGGTGGTGTTGGGGCGAAGCTCTATCCCATCCCCTACAGCCTCGGATGGCTGCACAACCATGGTTGGTGGCGGATGCTCCGTCTGAGTCCCTGCACCAGGCCCCTTGACCTTCCTGCCTGCTGATGCTGGCTCCTTGCCCTTCCTGGCAGTAGCCAAGGCAGGCACCTTGCCCTTCCTGGCAGCAGCTGGGGTTGGCTCCTTTGCCCTTCTTGGCATCAGCTGGGGATGGCTCCTTGCCCTTCCTGGCAGCAGCTGGGGATGGCTCCTTGCCCTTCTGGGCAGCAGCTGGGGCAGGCACCCGTTCCACGAGGCTACCTGGTGTCCTAGATCTTTTCTCACCATGAGTGGGTATGGAGGCTACTGGGCCCGTGGACTGGGTGGCTGAGGTACTTGCCTGGGTTTTTGCCACCCTGGCCAGACATGAAGGATGGGGGTTAGGGTAGGGAAGAGGTCAATGGTGGAGAGGAAAAACTTCTTAGGGACATTGGGGCAGGAAGAGAGAGACGGTTTGGGAGTGGAGGAAGAGGGAGTGGTGGTGGGAGGTGTCTGTCTGCTGTGTTTGGGTGCAGGTGCATGGGCTGGATGCTGTTGTGAGGTGGATGGATCTTGGGTGTCTGAGTGCTTGCTTTTGTGTACCTTGGGAGGTGGGTGACAGACACAGTGGGAGAGGACACAGGGGACATGTGCATGGCTGTTGTGGAAGTGTCTGCCAGTGATGTGTGTGTTCTGCTTGGCGTGGTGGTGATGCTAATAGTGGATGAGGATGTAGTGCATGCATGTGTGAGTGTAGATGCAACTGGGAGGGAGGTGGAGGAGGAGGAGGGGGAGACAGTGGAAATTGTGGATGTTGGTATGTCTGATTCTGGATGGTGTTTGTGTGAGTGCCTGTGGGATGAAGTGTGGTGCTTGTCTTTGCCTGTGCCACTCTTGTGTTATCTTGTGTGCATGCTCGTCTGCCTATGTGCTTAGGATAGGTTGGGGTTGAGGGGGATGGGATTGGGAAGAGAAAGTTGGAGGGGGAGGATTGAAAGAGGGACAATGGCTGCCATCAGAGAGGAGGCCAAAGCCTGGATTGATCTCTGTTGGGCCGCCAAGCCAGTGTGAATGCCCTCCTGGAATGCATTAGTCTGTTGCATCTGGGCTGCCAGCTCCTGGATGGCATTCACAATGGTCGACTGCCCTACAGAGATGGATCTCAGGAGGTCAATAGCATCCTCACTCAGGGCAGCAGGGCTAATTGATGCAGGGCCTGAGGTGCCTGGGGCGAGGGAGATGCCCACCCTCTTGGATGAGCGGGCACGGGCAACTCACTGAGGGGCTGCTGGGAGGGTGGTGCTGGTACGGGGGTGGCAGCTGTACCTGTAGCTGGGGTGGTCACAGAAGTGTCTGCCACCACCAGGGAGCTTCCATCGGAGGAGGTATCTATGTCAGAACTGTCCCCTCCTGTTCCCCTCACCCTCTGTCCCACTAGTGTCCTCAGCGTCAGTGACTCTGCCTCCTGGATCCTGTGGGATGCAGCTCCCTCCATCACAGGTGCTTCTGCTCCTCCACCAGATGATGATAATGCACATAAGAACAGGGTGGCAAAACAAAAAGGGGGGGAGAGAAAAAGGATACACTGGGTCAGTGGCTGTACCAACACCACCGTTGGCGTACACACCACGTGACACACAGGGAACACCCCTACGCACTATGCATTGCACTACCAGATATAGTGCTAGCCACCAAGGCATGGGAAGGGGCACATACCGCTAAATGTAGCTGACATGGGACCCACACAGGCCTGACCAGTTGTGGATGCCTACGAGCTAGGTAGCAGGATTATCACTTCAGAACCCTGGCCAACATGGGACCTACTCTGCAATGTCAGGACTGGCCTAGGAGCACCCACTGACATACCTCCCCCACCCAGATACCACCCTACCATGCGTAAGTTGTAATGATGGGCACTGTACTCACCCCCTTGTGGCTGCTGTGATGCCCTCAAGTGCCCATCTAGCTCTGGATAGGCCACCTCCAGTATGCCGGTCATCAGGCGGGTCAGGGTTCGACGGGCACCACTTTCTTGTTGGGAGGCCATCCCCAGCTGGGCCTCTGCCGTCTCCCGATCCCAATGTCTCAGGTCCTCCTACCGTTTCCGACAGTGGGTGCTCCGTCTACCGTAGACCCCCAGGGTCCGCACCTCCTTGGAAATGGCACGCCATATACCCTTCTTTTGATGGGCGCTGACCAGCAGAGAAATACACACAGGAAATGGTATCAGTCAGACCGCCCCGCCTGTTACAATTATGGCCCATCATACCCCTTCACATTGCCATTTACACATAAAGCCCAGCACACAAGCTGTATGCCACCCAGGGGACATCCACCTACCCCCCCCCACATGAGGCCTTCTTACACACCACTCCATGCATTCATGTCACATGCATCGTGCTAACAGTGTACTCACCTTTGGTCTGGAGGCCCATACAGAAGCATGTACTTGTACATGGACCCCATCTACCAGTCGCTCCAACTCCACTGAGGTAAAGGCAGGGGCCCTTTCCCCAGTCACACGGGCCCTGGTAGGTTCCAGACACAGGTCACAGCAGCATATGCAGTGTAGGTCCTCTCCTATGGAAGGTCAGGTAACAAGTGAGCGATCAGATAGAAAATGGCAGTCACGTCCGAGGCGGCGCATACCATTACTGCCGGCGTACATCACCATTGGCCAATGTACCCCGTAGGGCCCAATGTTAACCAATGAGAAGTGGCACAGCAGTTCCCGACACCTCCCGCAATGGCGTACAACATTAGCAGAATTACCTCACTTCCACCTATCCCTCCCCACAGGACAGGCGGACGCCATTTCAGGGGGGGTGCAGGGCCTGGATAATAACTGTGTCACAGTTAAAAATTGGACATACAGGACAAATACCACTTACCCACTGCAAATTAACATTGTGCATTGTACTGTTGTGGCTGAGTTTGTGACTGGCTCCTCACTCTTTTGTCCCTTAGACTGCAACTGCTGCAGATGAATAGGAGATGGAGACATACCCCCAAGTACAGACCCCTGGTGGACTTGGCAACAATGGAGGACAGGCACATTATCCTCACCTATAGACTGGACAGGGCCACAATCACAGAGCTGTGTGCCCAACTGGAGTCTGACCTGATATCTGCTATCGGTCACCCCACTGGTATCCCCCCTCTTGTGCAAGTCCTATCTGTGCTCCATTTCTTGGCAACTGGTTCATTCCAAGTGATAGTGGGCTTGGCAACAGGAATGTCACAGCCAATGTTCTCAATAGTGCTGACAAGTGTTGACTGCCCTGATTAAACACATGTGCAGCTACATTGTATTCCCCCAGGTGGAGGATCTGGCCACAGTGAAGGCTGACTTCTATGCAATGGGACATATCGCCAGCATAATTGGGGTAATTGATGGAACACATATTGCAATTGTCCCCCCACGGCAAAATGAACAGGTGTACAGAAATCAAAAGAGTTTCCACTCCATGAATGTCCAGATGGTGTGCTTTGCGGACTAGTACATCACCCATGTCAATGCTAAGTATCCTGGGTCAGTGCATGATGCCTTTATCCTGAGGAATAGCAGCATCCCAAATGTGATGGCCCAACTACAGAGTCACCGTGTGTGGCTAATAGGTGGGCCCTGGTTCCCACCCAGTAGATGTTGGTGTATGGGTATGGTGTGGGCCATATAGGATAGTGGGTGGCTAAATGTTGTCCCTTGATATTTGCAGGAGACTCAGGTTACCACAACCTATCATGGCCACTGACCCCTGTGAGGAATGCCAGAACAAGGGCAGAAGAAAGTTACAGTGAAGCACATGGGAAAACAAGAAGGATAATCAAACTGACCTTTGCCTCCTGAAGGGCAAGTTCCGATGCCTCCATCCAACTGGGAGATCCCTGTGCAACTCACCCAAAAAGGTCTGCCAGATAATCGTGGCATTCTGCATGTTGGACAACTTGCCTTGAGACGCCATGTGCCTTTTCTGCAGGAGGAGGAGGCTGGAGATTGCTATGTGGCAGCAGTGGACCCTGTGGACAGCGAGGGTGAGGAGGCAGAGGATGAGGACAACAGAACTGCAGTGATTCAACAATACTTTCAATGACACACAGGTAAGACAGTGTTATTTCACTTTTCATTGTCATTATTTAGATTGTCATTGGCACTGCATGCTGTTATTTCCCACTTCTATGCCTACTCACTGTACCATTTGGCAACTCATTTTTGCAGATATTGGTGCCCCACTATGGCTCCTGGTGTGATCACTGCAGCTAACTACAGGTATTTCCTATTTGATTATTAATGTACATTTGAATTGCAATGTTTGAACCTGATTAAACTAATGTATATTAAAATACGTTTGACATACTCCATACCTGTATTTTTTCAGAGGGTGTTTATTTAAGTGCTAAGAAGTAGAGGGGCAAGTGAATTGGGATGGGGTGATGATGGAGGAAAGGCCAGGGTATTGTTCCAGTCTATTTGGTACACAGGTGCATTGTCCAAGGGGACATAAGAAGGGGAGCAATGGCAGTTCAAGGTGGACAGGGTGACAGAGTGGGACACAAGGGTGACACTCAGGAGAGTCTCATTTCCTGGCGGGGGTCTTGGCAATAGTCTCTGGCTTCTGCCTGGATTACAGGGAACGTTTGCTGGGGTGGTTCTCCTTCTGCAGGGGGAGGGGTGCTGGTAGTCTGTTGGTCCTGTGGTGGGCCTCCTGTCTGCCAGCGGCAGCAGAGGTGGAAGACAGTTCAGATGTCTGGCTAGTGGCAGGGGCCCGCTGTTGTGAGACTGCCTCCCTCATAATGTTGGCTATGTCTGCCAGCACCCCTGCTATGGAGACCAGGGTGGTGTTGATGGCCTGCAAGTCCTCCCTGATCCCCTGGTATTGTCCCTCCTGCAGCCACCTGTTCTCCTGCCCAGCATATCCTGGGAATGTTGGTAGGCTCCCAGGATCTCTGCGCGTGCTTCCTGGAGAGTTGGTTCCTTGGGCCTGTCCTCCCCCTCTTGCACAGTAGCCCTCCCGGTTTCCCTGTTGTCCTGTGCCTTGTCCCCTGAACCATGTGCCCACTGCCACTGACCCCAGGTCGCTGATTATTTTGGGTATGAGGTGTGCCCTAGGGTCCCTGTAGTGGTGGACGCACTGCTGATTGACGTGTCCTGGGGACAGAGGTATGGGTACACTGGGTGCGTGCTGTGGTGGTGTTTCCAGATAGGGGAGGCTCTGTGGTTGTCTGTGACTGTGCCTGGGTAACCGACTGTCCAGAGGTCTCTGATGGGCCAGGTTGGTCATCCAGATTCAGGCGACAGGAGTTGCTGTCATCACTCTGGGCCTCTTCAGTTGGGGGACTGAATACTGCTGGCACCTCTTTGCCACTGACATTGGCTGGGATACCTGCGGGGATGTAAATGCAGTGTTATTGTTTCTGTGTGTGACATATTGTGCATCTGTGTGTTGCCTTCTTTGTATTTGCCTTGGCAGCTTTCACGTGCCTACGTTGGTCTATGATGGGATGATTAGTTCTCTCTAGTGTGCATTCTTTAGTGATAGGAATCCATGCAGTTCTGTGAGTGGTGTCCATGCATTGGTATGGCATGCAAGGCTTGTCATTGGGATAAATGAGATGTGATGGTGGGGGGTGTGGGAGGTGGGGGGGGTGGAGTGATGGGAGGTAGGGTGTGGGAGGTGGTGTAGTGATGGGAGTGAGGGTGAGGGTGGGGGTATGTGATGGCATGCAGGTAGGGAGGTGATAGTAGAATTAGGTTGACTTACCAGAGTACAGTCTTCCTGCTACTCCAGCCAGGCCCTCAAGATGCATGATTGCCAAGACTTGCTCCTCCCATGTTGTTAGTTGTGGGGGAGGGGGTGGGTGTCCACTGCAATGTCCTCTGTACAGCGAGTTGGTGTCTTGCTGCATTGGAACATACCTTCCACCGTAGGTCATTCCACCTCTTCCTGATGTCATCCCTTGTTCTGGGGTGCTGTCCCACGATGTTAACCCTGTCCATGATCCTCCGCCATAGCTCCATCTTCCTAGCAATGGATGTGTGCTGCACCTGTGCTCCAAATAGATATGTGATTTCCTCCACCATGACAATTAGCTCCTCCTCTGAGAATCGGGGGCGTCTTTGTAGTGCAATGGGTGTTGTGTGAGTTGTGTAGGTGAGGGTGTGTAGGGTGATGTGTTGTGGTGTGTGATGTGGGGTGCGTGGGTGGTATATATGTGTAGGTGGTGTGTGGCTCTGGTTTTGTCTGTAGTCATGCTGTCTGTCTCATGCCAATGGTTTGTACTTATAAAGAGTTGTTAGTACTGTGGGTATGTATTTTATAGTGGTGTGGGTGTGTGGGTGTGGTGTGTGTATGGGTGTCAGGTGTGTGTTATTTAAATTGACCAATGTAGTGGTATTTTGTTTGAGTGTGTGTATTTTGAGCGCAGCGGTATGTACCACCAATGGTTTACCGCCATTGAATGTCCGCCGTGGTGATTCGTGGGTCATATTGTGATGGGCGTTGTTCTGTTGGCGTAACGGTGTGTGTTTGGATGCCGCCAATTTATCACTGACCTTTGGTGTGGCGGGCTTGTGTCTGTGGCTGAATAGTGAATAATTGGTGTGTGTGTGTGTCATAATATGGTGAACAGATGTCCACCACGGCGGCGGTATGTTTGCGGCAGTCAGCATTGCGGTAAGTGGGATTTACCACCAATGTCATAATGAGGGCCTAAGTCTGATGACTGATCTTGAACTTCCCACCAATTCCACTAGGAGGGGTACTCTCAACTGTAGATTCCCAATGGTGTGGCATCTACTCCAATGATTTCATTCATCATGACTGTCACATTCAGTTTATTATTTTTCTTCTTTTCAGTCAAAATCTATTTGACTGCATCAGCACTGTAATAAATCCATGTGTCACAAACTCATTGTCTGCTTGCTAAATTTCAACATTTTGCTATGCAGAGATGTAAGACCATGTGAACCATATGATGAAGGCATAACTTATTTGTGCAAGTAGGGATATGCTACAGGTATACAGAGTCCTTCTCAGTATTACAACCATTATACATAAGCACATATGTACAAGTGTCTGGGGGTGTGGCCAAGATGGCGGCCGAGTCTGACACTTTGTTAATGCTCCGTCTCAGGCCCTAACATAATCCTGCCATATCCTGCCCATCCAACTGCTAAACCTGAAAATATTGCTGTTTGGACCTGGGAACTGAAATGGCATACCTGAGAACCACCTCCCTTGTCTACTGGGCCTGGACAGCCAGAGCAGTTTGGAGGATGCATGGCTGGCTGGGAGGCCTGGCCTGTTCCACTGCATCATGCTTACGTCCAAGCTTGGGACCCTGTTGCTCGCTCTAGCATCCAGCCTCCCACCTGTGCAGATGAGCACTTACAAGCTCGAGTGGCCTTGTGCCAGGGCTGGGTGGACGCAGGTGTGTGACATTGTTGGCTGGCACGCAGCCTGATCGAAGCACATCCCACTTCATGAAATTGGGTAGCTGGGAAACTCAGTGGCACTACAAATACCTGTGATGTGGTTCTCAAAGTGAGCCCTTTGTGACTGGAAGACACCCTCCCCGGCAGCCCCACCAGCTCATATACCCCACCAGCTTCTGTGATATGTTGCTCCCAAAGGCACTGTTGAATGACTGCGGCACGTTGGAGGAGGCACAGGGGTGCAGGAGGTAGAGAAGTCATTATTGGGAGGAATGCCCCAGGTTTGATGCTACTCTTTCCCCACATTATCACCACTGGATACAAGGCTTGATTGATAACACGTGAACAACTGAGCAGTGCTTCATTTACCTATGGCTCTAATTGTTTCTCCCTGATGAGGCAAAAAAGCAGGTATATTGACTCAATAGCTGCCCATCTGGACGGTTACAGGCAGTCACTCATAATTTTCCACCTCAAGATACCTCCTCAATATACTGAGTATCAACATGTATTAGTGTGTGTGTTGTAGTGGGGGTGGGGGTGTTGCGTGTGTGTGTCCCTGTTTTTAACCTCCCCCTCCCCTGTATCGTAGGTGCAGTACTCACCGTGGTCTTCGCCGCCGGCATTCGTGCTCCTGGTAGAGGAGCAAGAAGATAAGGGCAGGGAAAATTTGAAGCTCTGGTTCCATGGCGTCCTGGTTCCTTGTGGGGTGTGTAGAGGTGAGCGTTTTCCCTTCGAAGTCTTGTTTCCGCCGTGTTTTTGTTTGCGGTGAATATGCCCCGGAAAAGGTGGTGGATTGGTAGGTTGTGATACTGTGGGCAGTACATTGTCTCCTGCTTGTCTGTTGGAGGTGACCGATGCGCTGTTTGTTTGTACCGCCTTGGCGGTCAGAGTGTTAAAGTGGCTGTCTTTGTTGGCAGTTTCTGCCATGGTCGTGATTCAATTTTTTTCCTGCCGGCCTGTTGGTGGTCTTACCGCCGCTTTAACACCGTCCGCCAGGGTTGTAATGACCACTTATATGTCCTACCTTAACCATACACTGCACCCTGCTATTGGGGCTACCTAGGGGCTACCTTAGGGACACCTTACATTAAAAAAATGGGAAGGTTTAGGCCTGGCAAGTAGGTACACTTGCCAAGTCGAATTTACAGTTTAAAACTGCACACACAGACACTGCAGTGGCTGGTCTTAGACATTATTACAGAGCTACATATGTGGGTGGCACAACCGGTGCTGTAGGCCCACTAGTAGCATTTGATTTACAGGCCCTGGCACCTCTAGTGCATTTTTTCTAGGAATTACTAGCAAAACAAATATGCCAATCATGGATAAATCAATCAGCCATATATTTTACACAGAGAGCGTATGCACTTTAGCACTGGTTAGTGGTGGTAAAGTGCTCAGAGTTCAAAAGCCAACAGAAACAGGTCAGAAAAAATAGGCAGGAGGCAAAAAGATTGGGGATTAACCTGCAAAAGGGCAAAATCCAAAACGACCCCCTACCAGCCTAAAGCCAGGGAAGAACAATCCATACATTTGTGTACTTCCCTGATTGGGGCGATAGAACAGGGACCCAGGCCCACAACAGCAGGGGCATGTTCCAGTTCTATGCCGTCTCAGGGCCCACTAAGCTAACCCATGGGGAACCCTTCTCCACATATGCAGATACCATCTGTGCCGCACCTAACTTTACTTTGCTCACAGATGTATCCCAAAGGGCAGAGAGTACCGCCAACACAGTGGGGTTGCTACTCCACCCCGGGGTGTGACTCTCATCCCCCCCCACAGGGGCAACTCTGTCCACCAGGACAGCAAGCCACAGTGACCCCTGACAACTGTCCGGGATGAGAGCTCGTCCTCAGCCTCTCCAATCCCTGTGACTGTGGAGAGTGGGGGCGGTAGCCCCAGGTGCCTGGCACCCTTTGACCACTCTCCCTTCCACCATGTCAGGGATGACAGCCTAACACTGCTCCTCCCCTCTGGGGCCCGGTACCCTCCCTACAGAAGCGGCACCCCCAGTGTCCAAAATTGTCAGGGTGCTTGTAGAAGCAGTCCTGCACAATTCTCCCACCAGTGCAGGGATGTTAACCTGCAACTGGTCTTCTAACCTGGGGTCTGTAGCTTCAGGTTGGACCAGGGCCAGGGGTGAAGCTTCCCTCCCCCTGCCCTCCCTTCTGGGGTCCTGCACCCCCAACTAGGAGTGCCCCCCAGAAGACAACCTGGTAGGGGCACTGTTAGCAGTAGCCCCTTCATCCAGGTCAGGGGGGACACCCTGAACCTGGCCTTTCAATCTAGGGTCTGTACCCTCAGACTGGACCACTGCCTGGCAACCCAGGACTTCCTGGGGGGCACACCCACCCCCCACCAGGTCAGAGTTTACCTTTGGAACCTGGTCATCTAACCCAGAGTCACCACCCTGCGGTTGAACCACAGCCTGGCACACCAGGACTTCCTGGGTGGCACACTTACCCCCCACAAGGGACACCCTTCCCCAAGGGCATCACAAGAGTCTGGCTGGTGCAGGTCTCCTAACCCCTGCCCATTTGGCAGAGTCTGGATTCCCCCCAACCCAGAAATGGTCTCACCAAGGACATTCCTGGGGGGGCTCTGCTCTCAGAGCTGACCCCTGAACCTCAAGGTTCTCCACTGGGGTCGCAAACCCATCTTAACCCCCTGTCTGGACTTCTGCACCCCCTCACTAGGAGTGGTACTGCCAGGCACAAGAACTGGTGGGACGCTGGCTACAGTCGCCCCCCCAAGTTCTCCTGACACTGTGGGGTCTCCCTCAACAGATGACCCTGCAGTACAGGCAAGGCTCCCCTCCTGGTGTTCCCTCATGGAACCCGCCAGGACCTGGGACTGGGTCTCTTGCACCTTGGGCATCAGCCCATCCCCATTCCCTCTCCTCTGAGAGTGGACATGGGGTTCCTCACCCATCCCACTACAATGGGACCTACCTGGACACTACAATCCTTCCCTACCTCACCTGGTTGGGAAATACCTAGACCACCTCCCTCAGGAGCACCCCCAAATGCCTCTTCAGACCCTCTGGTACTCACCTAGAGGTCTGCCTCCAGTGTAAGTTCCCTTTGGTCAGAGAACTCACACTCCACCTGGTATTGGCATAGCTCTGGAAAATAAGTAATAGACATATGCTCTCCAGCAATTACATCACACAGCCCCTCACATGAATTAACCAAACTACCCTTCACCCAACCATCCAGTGACTCAGCCTTGAAAAAGCACCCCACATCACCCTCCTGAGACTGGTGAGACAGGGCCTCACTGTCCCTGATACTCAACCCACACTCTTCTGGGATGTCTTCACATTCCATAACCAGGACTTCTACCTGGGGGGAACCCCTCTCCCTGTCATTCTCACCTAGTGTCAGTAGAGTGTCCCTCCCACCAGTAGTAATATGACTCCCCATGCCAGTTCCCCAATCCACCTCACGGACCCTGTCATCACTGGAGCTACCTCATACCCCAGAACCTCCTGGCCTGTGTTTACTCCCTCCTTCAAGTAGGGCACCACATCTCTGGGCAGGTGCACGTCTTCAGCAGCACTGGATATAGAATTGTTGCTGCCACCATTCCAGCTGGACTCCTTCCTCCTGACTTCCAGCTCCTTCAGTTTTAGCTCATAAGCCAAAATAATTACTTTTATCTCTAAGTTCCTTACCCACTCATCGAACTCCCTTTGCATCCTCAATTTTTCTGACTTCAACCGGCAAGCCCTTTCTGCCTGTCTGTCCTGCAACTCTTCAGGAGTCAGACCCTTAGAGGACCTACTGCTACCTCTCCTGGAGACCCTCCTCCCAGGTATAACAGGTACCTCCACTAGACCACTGTGTAGACTCTGCACTTCCCCATCCATACACTCTGTGTGCCCCCAAGCTTCCTTGGCTGGCACCCAGGCCCTCAGTGCCTTTTGCAGCTCCCTCTTCCTGGTGGAGCTCTTAACTGGACAGGCAAGAACTTTACAGAACTGTTTCAATTGAGCAACTGAGTACCTTTCCAGTTTCCCTAATTCAAAAACAGCTCCAGCTGTTGCATCTCCAGATTGAGACATGATGGCAACAAGTGAAAAGTTCCAAAGGCAGAAACTAAGTTCCCAATGAAGTAAAAAGAATCAGTCAAGGGATCAGCAAAATCATGGAAGTAGAACAAAAAGGAGTCCCAAAGAGAAAAAGCAAAATCCCAAGACAAGTAGTATGTGGTCACGTAGTGGTCTGACATCAAAACAGTAGTGTACACTTAATTACTGTATGTCAAATACAAATACAAGTCTTATCCCATCAGCTGATCACCATTGTTAGAAATCGGGGCTTTGGTTGGCAGTCAGGTTCCCCCCTGTCAAAACAAGGACCCTCACTCTAGTCAGGGTAAAAGAGAATCACCCTCAGCTAACCACCGCTCACCCCCTTGGTAGCTTGGCACGAGCAGTAAGCTTAACTTCAGAGTGCTAGGTGTGAAGTATTTATACCAACACACATAGTAACGTAAGGAAAACACTACAAAATGACACAATACGGGCTTAGAAAAATAGAGAATATTTATCTAAACAAAACAAGACCAAAACAACAAAAATCCACAATACACAAGTCAAGTTATCAATTAAAAAGCAAAAAGAGTCTTCATGTAGTTTTAAACACACACTAACACTGTTAGCATGAAAATGTACCTTGGGTGCATCAAAAATAACCCCGCACGGGCGAGTGTGCGTCAAAAAGGGCTTGCGATGCATCGATGTCACTCACGAGTGACACCTTGCGTCATTCCTCTTTTCGTCGGATCGGTGTGTTGTTTCTTCTCTCTGCAGGAGAACAATGCGTCGAACCGGTCAGCACTCTCGGGTCTGGGCAGGCCTTGCGTTGTTTTTACATGCCCAGCGGTATTTGCGTCGGAAATACACCTGCACGATGATCCGAAAACCACGCAGCGCGTGTTGCGATCTCCCAGCCTCCGTCATCGATGCTGCACGTCGTTATCCCAACTCCGTGCGTAGATCTTACAGTCACGTTGCAGGCGGGTGTTGATTTTCAGCCGTGAAGCCAGCAGCGCGTCGTTTTTTAAGCCGCAGATTGGAGTTGCATCGATCTTTTCCCTGCATGCCGTTCTGCGCATGGATTTCTTCCTCTTAGGCTGACAGCTTCTCCTTTCAGGGTCCCAGGAACTGGATGGGCACCACAGGGCAGAGTAGGAGTCTCTCCAGAGACTCCAGGTGCTTGCAGAGAGAAGTCTTTGCTGTCCATGAGACTTCAAACAACAGGAGGCAGGCTCTGAATCAAGCCCTTGGAGATCTTCACAAGATGGAAGGCACACAAAGTCCAGTCTTTGCCCTCTTACTCTGTCAGAAGCAGCGACTGCAGGATAGCTCCACAAAGCACAGTCACAAGCAGGGCAGCTCTTCTTCCTCAGCTCTTCTGCTCTTCTCCAGGCAGAGGTTCCTCTTGGTTTCCAGAAGTGTTCTAAAGTCTGTGGTTTTGTGTGCCCTTCTTATACCCATTTTCTCCTTTGAAGTAGGCCTACTTCAAAGCAAAGTCTCTCTTGAATGTGAAATTCTGCCTTGCCCAGGCCAGGCCCCTGACACTCACTAGGGGGTTGGAGACTGCATTGTGTGAGGGCAGGCACAGTCCTTTCAGGCGTGCATGACCACTCCTCCCCTCCCTCCTAGCACAGATGGCTCATCAGGAAATGCAGACTACTCCCCAGCTCCCTTTGTGTCACTGTCTAGTGTGAGGTGCAACCAGCCCAACTGTCAAACTGACCCAGACAGGGAATCCACAAACAGGCAGAGTCACAGAAATGGTATAAGCAAGAAAATGCTCACTTTCTAAAAGTGGCATTTTGAAACACACAATCTTAAAATCAACTTCACTAAAAGATGTATTTTTAAATTGTGAGCTCAGAGACCCCAAACCCCCACATGTCCATCCGCTCCCAAAGGGAATCTACACTTTAATCAGGATTTAAAGGTAGCCCCCATGTTAACATATGAGAGGGACAGGCCTTGCCACAGTGAAAAACAAATTTAGCAATATTTCACTGTTAGGACATATAACACACATTACTATGGGGGTCATTACAACATTGGCGGTAAAAGCCGCTTACCGCTGTGCAGAAGACCGCAAACACACCGCCGCGGCCACGGAATACTGCCACTGCCATACGACCCACAGCTCGGAATCAGCCAAAATCTAGACACCGACACAAGTCCGCCACACCAAAGGTCAGTGATAAACTGCCGATAACAAAACCTACACCGTCACGCCAACAGGAATATGCCCACACTATCACAATCCACAAATCCATGCAGCGGTCTTTCAACCACGGTATTCCATTGGCGGTACACACCGCCGCGCTCAAAATACACATTCACTTACAAAACACAACCACATTGGACAATTCGAAATACACACACCTGATACACATACACACACCACTCCCACACACTCAATACAATATAAAACACCCACCCACATCACCCACAAATCCTTCCGACAACAATTGCGATAGAAGGCCATAGAGAGACACCACCAGAAAGAACAATAGCATCCACAGGCACTCAACACCATCACTCACACAACATCTACGCACCTCACACAACACACCTCTAAATATCACCCCACACATCACAACACACACCACCCCACACATCACCCACACCACCCCATGGCACCGCAAAGGCATCCCAGGTTTTCTGAGGAGGAGCTCAGGGTCATGGTGTAGGAAATCATCCGGATAGAGCCACACCTATTCAGATCACAGGTGCAGCACACCACCATAGCTAGGAAGATGGAGCTATGACGAAGAATCGTGGACAGGGTCAACGCAGTGGGACAGCACCCAAGAACTAGGAATGACATCAGGAAGAGGTGGAACGACCTACGGGGGAAGGTGCGTTCCGTGGTCTCAAGACACCACCTTGCAGTTCAGGGCAGTGGCGGCGGAACCCCACCTCCTCCCCTAGAACTCACTACATGGGAGGAGCAGGTCTTGGCTATACTGCATCCTGAGGGCCTCACAGGAGTAGTTGGAGGAATGGACTCTGGTAAGTCAAACTTTTAACTACTTCATCCCCCACCCACCTGCATGCTATCACATACCCCCACCCTCGCCCTCACCCCCATCACTCCAACTCCTCACATATGTCCCAATATCACAAACCACACATCCCAAACCCAAGCCCTGCATGTAACACCAAAGCATGGACACCCATCACCAAAGAATGTCCACTGCACATACCCATACACCCCCTAAACCATTCTCACACCAGGACCCACACAAGAATGCAAGCACTGGCTACAGGGTCACCCACCCATTGCACACCATGGCACACACAGATGCAATAATCATGCTTTTACACCCCTGCAGGACCCCTACCCAACGTCACCGGACAGGAGGGTCCAGACATGTCCACTCCACCCACAGAAGAGTCCCACAGTGATGACAGCAGCTCTGTCCAACTGGATCTAGATGACCAGCCCGGCCCATCTGGGACCTCGGGACAGTCGGTTCCCCTCACACTGGCACAAGCCACAACAGAGCCTCCCCCCTCTGGAAACACCAGCACAGCACCCACCCAGCGGGCCCATACCTCTGTCCCCAGGACACGTCAAGCAGCAGTGTGTCCACCACTACAGGGAACCCAGGCTACCCACCACCCCAACAACACCAGGGACCTGGGGGTAGTGGCAGTGGGCACACGGTTCAGGGGACAAAGGCCCAGTGAAACAGGGGAACTGGGAGGTCTGCTGTGCGACAGGGGGAGGACAGGCCCAGGGAACCCACTCTCCACGAGGTCCTCTCCAACATCATGGGAGCCTACCACCATTCCCAGGAGACGAGGGCAACGGTACCGGCCAAGTTTCAGGAGTTCCAGCGGCTGCAGGAGGAACAGTATTTGGGGTTCAGGGAGGAACTCAAATCCATCAATTCCACCATGGGCACCATTGTAGGGGTGCGGAAGGAACTCGTCAACACCAGGAGGGACACTGTGGCACAACAAGGAGCCCCTGACACTAGCCTGGATGATGAACTGCCCACCAACTCCACCAGCGCTAGTGGACAGGAGGCACCGCCACAGGACCACAACACCAGCACCCCACCCCCTGCAGATGGAGAACCACCCCGCAAGCAGTCCCTGAGATCCAGGACAAAGACAGAGAACAATGCCAAGACCCCCGCCAAGAAATGAGACCACCCTGATTGTCATCCTTCAGTCCCACTTTGTCACCAGCTCCCTTTCCTATGCCCCTTTGGACAATGCACCTGTGAGACTAATAGACTGGACTCTGCCATGGACATTCCTCCACCATCACCCCTGACCATTTTACAACTCCCTCCACTATTTTGCACTTAAATAAACACCCTTAAATCACAAAACAATCTGGAGTCAGTCTGTGCTTTAGAAAATGTGTATTAGCAATAACTGTGGCAAAATGCTATATCCAATGTAATGTAAAAATACCTATGTCACACAGCTTTGGTCCATGCGGAAACAAGGCAGAGGTCACACAGCGGGACCCACATCTGTGAAATTGAAAGGGAAAGTGACAACTCAGTGTCCATACACTGGGTGAAAATGACAGACAGATGAGAGGTAGAAGAATTAAATCAGATGTAGCAGGCAGTGTTGTCTTCTTACCTGTGTCTCACTGGAAGTATTGCTGGATCACTGTGTTCCTGTTGTCTATGTCCTCTTCTTCTGCTTCCTCGTCTTCACTGTCCACAGGCTCCGCATCTGCCAGTACACCTCCATCTGGACCATCCTCCTGCAGAAAAGGCACCGGTCGTCGCAAAGCCAAGTTGTGAAGCATACAGCAGGCCATGATGATCTGGCACACCTTCTTTGGTGAGTAGAATAGGGAACCACCTTTCATATGGAGGCACCAGAACCTAGCCTTCAGGAGGCCGAGGGTCCTCTCTATAATCCTCCTAGTCTGCCGATGGGCCTCATTGTAGTGTTCCTCTGCCATTGTCCTGGGATTCCTCACTGGGGTCACTAGCCATGACAGGTTGGGGTAACCAGAGTCACCTGCAAATGTTGAGGGACAACTGTTAGACACACACTAACTCTTAGGGACATCCCCAGACCCGGACACCTAGTCACACTGTATTGGGTCCATGTCCTCACCGAATAGCCACACACGGTGCCTCTGGAGTTGCCCCATCACATAAGGGATGCTGCTATTCCGCAGAAAGTAAGCATCATGTACTGAGCCAGCAAATTTGGCATTCACATGGGAGATGTACTGGTCTGCCAAACACACCATCTGCACATTCATAGAATGGTAACTCTTCCGGTTTCGGTACAGCTGTTCACTCCTGTGGGGGGGTACCAAGGCCACATGTGTATCATCAATAGCACCTATGATGTTGGGGATATGTCCCAGGGCATAGAAGTCACCTTTCACTGTGGGCAAATCCTCCACCTGAGGGAAAACGATGTAGCTGCGCATGTGTTTCAGCAGGGCAGACAACACTCTGGACAACACGTTGGAGAACATAGGCTGGACATCTCTGATGCTATGGCCACTGTCGTCTGAAAAGACCCACTTGCCAGGAAATGGAGTACTGACAGCACCTGCACTAGAGGGGCGATTCCTGTGGGATGGCGGATAGCTGACATCAGGTCTGGCTCCAACTGGGCACACTGTTCTAGGATTGTGGTACGATCAAATCTGTAGGTGATAATTACATGTCGCTCCTCCATTGTCGACAGGTCCACCAACGGTCTGTACACCGGAGGATGCCGCCATCTCCTCACCTGCCCCAGCGGACGTGCTCTATGGAAGAGAACAGTGAGCAGAGAGTCAACCAACACTGAGGTACGTTAACACAACTTTATAGCAAAATGTGTGAAAATCGATATATGGCTGTATCAGTGTTTAAGCAAGGCCTAGATATGTGTGACGCAGTAAAAAAAAAAGGCATGTGGCCCCCTGAAATGGCGGCTGTCTGACCTGTAATGTGGGACAAGGGGATATGAGGTAACTGCTCTGGTGTTGTAGACCTTTGCGGTAGGCGGTCGAAGACCGCGGCGCAATCCTGCATTGGTTAACATTGGACCTTATGGGTCCCAGGAGCCAATGACGATGTACGCCGGCGGTGACGGTACACACTGCCGCAGACGTGACCGCCATTTTCTGTCTGTTCAATCACTTGATACCCGATCTTCGACAGGAGAGGACCTACACTGCAAGTGCTGCTGTGACCTCAATCTGGAAGAGACAATGGCTCGTGTGTCCGGGGAAAGGGCCCCTGCCTTCAGCACGGAGGAGTTGGAGAAACTAGTGGATGGGGTCCTCCCCCAGTACACGCTACTCTACAGTCCTCCAGACAATCAGGTGAGTACAATGTGAGCATGCTGTATGGGCAATGCCTGTTTGCAGTGGTGTGGATGAAAGATGGGGGGGGAGAATGAGGCGTGCAAGAAACAACTGTGAGTGCATGTGCGTCATGGCAAGGGTAGGGATGCAGGCCAATGACTGTGACGGTGCGGACGGTTATATCTTCTCCATTTCCCCTGTACTATTTCTGTAGGTCAGCGCCAAAGAAAGTCCGGACCTTGGGGGTCTACCACAGATGGAGCACCCACTGCCGGAAAAGATGGGAGGACATTCGCCGCTGGAGCAAGAAGACGGCGGAGGCCCAGTTGGGGATGGCCTCCCAACATGGGAGGGGTGCCCGTCGCAGCACGACCCCCCTGATGTTCCGGATCCTGGCGGTGGTGTACCCAGAGTTGGATGGGTGCTTGAGGGCATCACAGAAGCCACAAGGAGGTGAGTACACTCTCATTCAGCTGATTCAGCGTGCACTGTAGGTGTCTGGGTGGGGGAGGTGGGCTGTGGGTTCCCCTAGGCCAGGTCGAGTTTAGTAGGTAAAGTCCCTTCTTAAGGCAGACCCTGTGGCACCCCACCCCACCTGTGTACAGAGCCAACCACACCTAGTCAGGCTCCTGTGACGTCCATGTGTGCATCAATCGGGCATAGCCTTGTAACCCATGTCCCTGTGATTGATTAGGGAACTCCAAGTGCACGGCGTAGTGCAGAGGGTTTCTGTGTCTGTAGTGTCCGCCAACGGTAGCGGTACTGCTTGCACTCAACATGTCTTTCTTCTATCTTCCCCCCCCCCTTTTTGTGTCAGAGTACTTTATTCAGCAATTGCCATAAAAGTGCATACAAAAGACACATATTACGAATCTATAAATATTATAAAGCTCAATAAAACTGTAAGACAAATTCTAAAAGCACTGTGTAAACATCTGGTCTGAATCCCCTTGGCATGTAACAGATAAGTATACTAAAACATGATTAAAGATCGCAAAACACAGGTTTACGAATATTGTCTCAAAATAGAAATCCCCCCTTTTTGTGGTCTCCCTGTGCTTGTGTGCATTAGCATCATCAGGCGGAGGAGCAGTGGCACCGGAGCAGGAGGGAGCTGCATCCCACATAGCCCTGGAGGGCAGCACAACGGAGTCAGAATTCTCCGACGGAGGGCGATGGGAGATCCATGTCGGGGACAGGAGCTGAGACCAGCGACAAGGACTCCTCCTCTGATGGGAGCTCCCTTGCGGTGGCGGGCCCCTCTGTGCCCCCCGCCTCTACAGGTACAGCTGCCACCCTGCCTACCAGCACCGCCCTCCCAGCAGCCCCTCAGCGTTTGTCCCGTTGCCGCTTACCCAGGAGGGTGGGCATCTCCTTCGCTCCCAGGCACCTCAGCCCCTGCCCCAGTCAGCCCTGCTGCCCTCAATGAGGAGGCCATTGACCTCCTCAGGTCCCTCATTGTTGGGCAGTCTACCATTTTGAATGCCATCCAGGGTGTAGAGAGGCAGTTGCAACAGACCAGAGCATACCTGGAGGGCATTCATTCTGGTCAGGCAGCCCATCAGCGAGCTTTTCAGACTCTGGCCTCAGCACTGATGGCAGCCATTGTCCCTGTCTCTAGCCTCCCCCCTCCAACTTCCTCCACCCAGACCCAAACCCCTGTACCTCAGCCTACCCCAAGCACACCATCAGACCAGCATGCACACACGTCAACACACAAGGGAAGTTCAGGCAAACATAAGCACCACAAATCCCATAGGCTCTCACGCAAGCATCATACACATGCAGACACACAAACATCCACTGCCTCCACTGTGTCCCCCTCCTCCTTGTCTCCCTCCTCCCTCCCAGTCTCGTCTCCACTCACACTTGCATGCACTACATCATTAGCCACTACCTCCATCACCAGCACACCAACCACCACACCTCGCTCACGTGCAGTCACCACCCCACTACCATTCTTACATACCCTGTGTCCTCTCCCAGTGTGTCTGTGAGCCCACCTCCCAAGGTACACAAACAGCCATCCACCTCACGACAGCCTCAAGTCCATGAACCTTCACCCAAAGTCACCAAACGTACACCTCCTACAACCAATACCTCTTCCTCCACTCCCAAAACCCCTCCATCTTCCCGTCCCATTGTGTCCAAAAAACTTTTCCTGTCCAACCTTGACCTCTTCCCCTCACCTCCCCCACCCCTTCAGTCTCCTAGGGCCCACCTCTCCAGGTCCCAAACCAGCGCCTCAGCCACAACCTCAGCGGGAACAGTGGTGCCAGTAGTAACCGGCTTCTGGAGTGCACCAGGCAGCAGGGCAGCCAATGTGCCAAGGAGCCAGAGCATGGACAGTCCCCCTCCTCAAAAGCACAAAAAGTTGGCCAGTGCTTGGTGGGAGAGAGGAAAAAAAACGTCCACCAAAGCCTCTCCCAGGGGTACAGTTGGGAGTGTGGAGACAGCTGCGCCACCATCCAAGGTGGGGAAGGGGCACGGTAAAACAAGCAAGTCTGGGAAAACCTGCATGGTGGACAAGATCGCCACAAGCACCGCTGCCAAGGACACCGCCGCCACAAGCACTGCTGCCAAGGACACCGCTGCCACAAGCACCGCTGCCAAGGACACCACCGCAACAAGCACCGCAGGCCAGTGAGCACCAAAGATTCCAACGCTACTGAGGCCGCCACGAGCAGGATGAAGCACTCTGGGCACAAAGCCCCCTCCAGAACCAGTGGAGATTCACATACACTACCTCAGTCCTTGGCAGGATGAAGCACTCTGGGCACAAAGCCCCATCCAGAACCAGTGGAGAAAGGCATCCACTACCTCAGTCCTTGGCAGGATGAAGCACTGTGGGCACAAAGCCCCCTCCAGAACCAGTGGAGATTCACATCCACTATCTAAATCCTTGGCAGGATGAAGCACTCTGGGCACAAAGCCCCCTCCAGAACCAGTGGAGAAAGGCATCCACTTGAGAGACTGTGGCTTTGCACTCCCCAGGATGCAGCAGTGGGCAAACCACCCACTTAAGATACTTGAGAGACTGTGGCTTTGCACTCCCCAGGATGCAGCAGTGGGCAAACCACCCACTTGAGAGACTTGAGAGACTGTGGCTTTGCACTCCCCAGGATGCAGCAGTGGGAAAACCACCCACTTGAGAGACTTGAGAGACTTGAGAGACTGTGGCTTTGCACTCCCCAGGATACATCAATGGGTATGGAGCCCTCTCGTGGATCTGGCGTCGTGCACTCATCCAGCTGAGGTGCTCCCCTTTCCTTCCCCCTGAGGTGCCTGTTGTATTTCTATCTGATGCCACAGCAGTGCTCTCTCCGTTTTGATCGGGTATTGAGTGTGGGTCTCGCCCATGCATTTTGGGCCCAGTGGTCCACGGACTATGATGGTGGAATACCTTGGACTTGTATTCTTGGTGTATATATTTGTTTCTAGTGTAAATATATGTCTATGAATGTATATATTTTTGATTACTGTTTTTGAATAGATTACAAACGTTCGACTCATTTCCTTTTGTCCTTGCATTCTTCCAGGGGGACTCGGGGGTTGTTAATGTAATGTATCTACATGTACTTGTGTGTGTGTTGTAGTGGGTGAGGGTGGGAGTGTTGCGTGTTACGTGTGTGTGTCACTCTTTTTTCCCTCCCCTGTGTTGTAGGTGCAGTACACACTGTGATCTTCGCAGCTGTCTTTGTTGTTCCTGGTAGAGAAGCAGGAAGATAAAGGCTAGCAGTATCTGGAGCTCGGGTTCCATGGCATCCTGATTCCTCGTGGGGTGTGTAGAGGTGAGCGTTTTCCCTTCCAAGTCCTGTTTCCGCTGTGTTTTTGTTCGCGGTGAATCCGCCCCGGAAAAGGTGGCGGATTGGACTGTTGTAATACAGTGGGCGGAACCTTGTCTTCTGCCTGTCTGTTGGCGGTCACCGCCGTGGTGTTTGTTTGTACCGCTGTGGTGGTCGGAGTGTTAAAGTGGCTGTCTATGTTGGCGGTTTCCGCCACGGTCGTGATTCAATTTTTTTTACCGCCGGCCTGTTGGCTGTTTTACCGCCGCTTTAACACCCACAGCCAGGGTTGTAATGACCACCTATATGTCCTATATGAACCATACACTGCACCCTGTCCTTTGGGCTACCTAAGGCCTACCTAAGGGGTGCCTTACATGAAAGAAAAGGGACGCTTTAGGCCTGGCAAGTGGGTACACTTGCCAAGTTGAATTTACTGTTTAACACTGCATACACAGACACTGCAGTGGCAGGTCTGAGACATGATTACAGAGCTACGTATGTGGGTGGCACAACCAGTGCTGCAGGCCCGCTAGTAGCACTTGATTTACAGGCCCTGGTACCTCTAGTGCACTTTTACTAGGTACTTACTAGGAAAACAAATCATGGATAAACCAATCAACCATACAATTTACACAGAGAGCATACGCACTTTAGCACTGGTTAGTAGTGGTAAAGTGCTCAGAGTTCAAAACCCAACAGAAACAGGTCAGAACAAATAGGCGGCAGGAGGCAAAAAGATTGGGGATGACCCTGCAAAAGGGCAAAATCCAACAGATAGGGGGTCATTACAACATTGGCGGTAAAAGCCACTTACCGCCATGCAGAAGACCGCCAATACACCGCTGCGGAATTCCGCCACAGCTATTATGACCCACATCTCGGAATCCGCCGAAATTCAGACACCCACACAAGTCCGCCACACCAAAGGTCAGTGATAAACTGGCGAAAAGAATTCCTCCACCGTCACACCAACAGAAACACGCCCATGCTATCACGACCCACGAATCCACGTGGCGGTCTTTCAACCGCGATATTCCATTGGCGGTACACACCGCCGCGCTCAAAATACACACACATCTCCAAAACACCGCCACATTGGACAATTCAAAATACACACACCTGATACACATACAAACAACACTCCCACACACCCAACACAATATAAAACACACACCCACATCACCCACAAATCCCTACGACCAAAAATTATTGACGAAGACGACAGAGAGACTGCACAGCATAGACAACTCCACCACACATAGGCACACAACACCATCACCCATACAACATCCACGCTCAAAACACCCCACACCACCACACATCACCACACTCATTAACACATGCACCACCCCACACATCACCTACACCACCCCATGGCACGCCAAAGACACCCCAGGTTTTCCGAGGAGGAGCTCAGGGTCATGGTGGAGGAAATCGTATGGGTAGAGCCACAGCTATTTGGATCACAGGTGCAGCACACCTCCATAGCCAGGAAGATGGAGCTATAGCGAAGAATCGTCGACAGGGTCAACGCTGTGGGACAGCATCCAAGAAATCGGGAGGACATCATGAAGAGGTGGAATGACCTACGGGGGAAGGTGCGTCCAGTGGTCTCCAGGCACAACATCACGATTCAGCGGACTGGCGGCGGACCCCCAACTTCTCCCCCACAACTAACAACATGGGAGGAGCAGGTCTTGACCATCATGCATCCAGAGGGCCTCGGAGGAGTCGGTGGAGGAATGGACACTGGTAAGTCAAATCTTAACTATCATATCCCCCACCCTACCTGCATGCTATCACACACCCCCACCCTCACCCCCTCCCCTATCACTCCAACTCCTCACTAATGTACTAATAACACAAACCACCCATCCCAACACCAAGCCCTGCATGACACAACTAAGCATGGACACCCATCACTAAAGCATGCCCACTGCACATACCCATAAACACCCCCTAACCATAATCACACAAGCCCCCACACAGGAATGCTTGCACTGGGGTACACGCACACCCACCCATTGCACACCATGACACACACACATGCAATAATCATGCTCTTATACCCCTGCAGGACCACTACTTAACGTCACCACACAGGAGGGTCCAGACATCTCCACTCCACCCCCAGAAGAGGCCCACAGTGACGACAGCAGCTCTGACCAACTGGATCCAGATGACCAGCCCGGACCATCATGGGCCTCGGGACAGTCGGTTCCCCTTGCACAGCCCAACACTGACCTTCCACCCTCTGGTAACACCAGCACAGCACCCACCCAGCGGGCCCATACCTCCGTCCCCAGGACACGTCAATCAGCTGTGTGTCCACCACTACAGGGAACCCAGGATAACCCACCACCCCAACAACAACAGGGACCTGGGGGCAGTGGTAGTGGGCACACGGTCCAGGGGACGGAGGCACAGGAACACAGGGGAACTGGGAGGGCTGCTGTGCGACAGGGGGCGGACAGGCCTAGGGAACCCACTCTCCACGAAGCCCTTTCCTCCATCATGGGAGCATACCACCACTCCCAGGAGACGATGGCTATGGTCCTGGCCAAGTTTCAGGAGACCCAGCACATGCAGGACGAACAGTATTTGGGGTTCAGGGAGGAACTCAGAACCATCAGCTCCGCCCTGGGCACCATCGTAAGGTGCTGAAGGACATACAAAAGACCATGAGGGACACCGTGCCACTCCAAGGGGCCCCTGACACTAGCCTGGACGATGAACTGTCCACCACCTCCGCCGGCGCTAGTGGACAGGACCACCACACCAGCACCCCACCCCCTGCAGACGGAGAACCACCCCGCAAGCGGTCCCTGAGATCCAGGAACAGGACACAGCAAGATGGCAAGACCCCCGCCAGGAAATGAGATCACCCTGATTGTCATCCCACTGTCCCACTTTGTTACCCTGTCCAGATTGGAACTGCCCCAGCTCCACTTCCTATGCCCATATGGGCAGTGCACCTGTGAGACTAATAGACTGGACTCTGCCATGGACATTCCTCCACCATCACCCATCACTATTTTGCAACCCCGTCCAATAATTAGCACTTCAATAAACACCCTTGAACCACAAAACAATCTGGAGTCAGTCTGTGATTTTTAAAATGTGTATTAGCAATGACAGTGACAAAATGTGTTTTCAAATGTAATGCCAACATACCTATGTCACACATCACAATTCCATGATGGATGCAAGCAGATGACACACGTTGGTAACCACACCTGTGAAACCCTAATGGAAATGTACAACTCAGTTACCAAATACTGCTTCTAATTGACAGACAGGATAGAGGTAGAAGTGTGAAAGTGAATGTAATAGTAAAAAGAATTGTCTCACCTGTGTGTCACTGGAAATATTGCTGTATGACTGACTCCCTGTTGTCTATGTCTTCTTCCTCAGCTTCCTCCTCATCACTGTCCACAGGCTCCACAGCTGCCACAACACCGTCATCTGGACCATCCTCCTGCAGAAAAGGCACCTGGCGTTGCAAAGCAAGATTGTGAAGCATCGAGCAGGTGATGATGATCTGGCACACCTTCTTTGGTGAGTAGAATAGGGAACCACCTGTCATATGGAGGAACCTGAACCTGGCCTTCAGGAGGCCGAAGGTGCGTTCGATCACCCTCCTAGTCCGCCCATGGGCCTCATTGTAGCGTTCCTCTGCCCTGGTCCTGGGATTCCTCACTGGGGTCAATAGCCATGACAGGTTGGGGTAACCAGAGTCCCCTAATAGCTACACACGGTGCCTCTGGAGTTGCCCCATCACATACGGGATGCTGCTATTCTGCAGGATGTAGGCATCATGCACAGAGCCAGGGAACATAGCATTTACCTGCGAGATGTACTGGTCTGCCAAACATACCATCTGTACCTTCATCAAATGATAACTCTTCCGGTTCCTGTACACCTGTTCACTCCTGCGGGGGGGGGACCAAAGCCACATGGGTGCCATCAATAGCACCTATGATGTTGGGGATATGTTCCAGGGCATAGAAGTCAACTTTAACTGTAGCCAAATCATCCACCTGAGGGAAAACTATGTAGCTCCTCACGTGTTTCAGCAGGGCAGACAACACTCTGGACAACATGTTGGAAAACATAAGCTGTGACATCCCTGATGCCATGGCCACTGTTGTTTGAAAGGAACCACGTGCAAGGAAATGGAGCACTGATAGCATCTGCACTTCAGGGGGTATTCCTGTGGGATGGCGGATTGGTGAGATCAGGTCTGGCTCCAACTGTGTACACAGTTCCTAGATTGTGCACGGTCAAACCTGTAGGTGATGATCAAATGTCGCTCCTCCATTGTTAACAGGTCCACCAGCGGTCGGTACACCGGAGGATTCTGCCATCTCCTCAAATGTCCCAGCTGACGGTGCCTAAGAAGGACAACAGCGACCACAGAGTCAACAAATTCTCAGGTATGTACCCACAGCTACACAGAACACGACACCAAATACAAAACTCTTCCTGTATGTGTGTTGAGTGTAGGCCTAGGTATGTGTGACGCAGTAGTAAATGAAGCCATGTGGGCCCCTGAAATGGCGGCTGCCTGACCTCTAAACTGGGACAATGGGATGTGAGGTAACTCCGCTGGCGTTGTACACCGCCGCGGCGCAATGCTGCATTGGTTAACAATGCACCCTATGGGACCCAGGAGCCAATGATGAAGTGTGCCGGCGGTGATGATACGCACGTCCGCGGACGTCACCGCCGCGGACGTGACCGCCATTTTCTATCAGTTCAATCACTCGATACCTGATCTTCGACAGGAGAGGACCTACACTGCAAGTACTGCTGTGACCTCGGTCTGGAAGAGACAATGGCTGCTGCATCTGGGGAAAGGGCCCCTGCCTTCACTGCTCAGGAGTTGGAGAAGCTCGTGGATGGGGTCCTCCCCCAGTACACGCTACTCTACGGTCCTCCAGACCAACAGGTAAGTACACAGGGAGCACGTTGTATGGGCTATGCTGGGTGGAGAGGGCTGGATGTCAGTGGGAAGGGGGAAGAGTTCTGCGACCATGAAGGAGTGTGAATGCATGTGCCACATGGCAAGGGTAGGGATGGGGGCCACTCACTTCGACGGTGCAGTTGGTAATGACTTCTCTTCTTCCCCTGTACATGTCATGTAGGCCAGCGCCCACCAGAAGAAGGACATTTGGCGTGCCATCGCCAAGGACGTCTGCACCCTGGGGATCCACCAGAGACGGGGCACCCACTGCCGGAAAAGATGGGAGGACATTCGCCGCTGGAGCAAGAAGACGGCGGAGGCTCAGCTGGGGATGGCCTCCCAACGTGGGAGGGGTGCCCGTCGCACCATGACCCCCCTGATGTTACGGATCCTGGCGGTGGCCTACCCTGAGTTGGATGGGCGCTTGAGGGCATCACAGCAGACACAAGGGGGTGAGTACACTCTCATTCTGCAGACTTTCTGCGGACTTTGCGCACAGTGGAGGGGTCTGGGTGGGGGGGGAAGGGCTGTGGGTTTCTCTAGGCCTGGGCGAGTAACGTAGGCTAGGCCCCTTCGTAAGGCATGGCCCTATGACCCCCCACCCCACCTCTGTAGAGTGCCAAGTACAGCTATTCATGCCCCTGTGTCATCTATGTGGACAGATGACACTCATAGCCATGTAGGCCATATCCCAGGAATTGCATCTGTAGAGGCCAAGAGCACAGCGTAGTGCAGGGGGCTGCTGTGTCTGTATTGTCCGCCAACGGTAGCGGTAAGCCATGCACTCAACCTGTCTTTCTTCTGTTTCCCCACCCCTTTTTGTGCTCTCCCTGTTCTTTTGTGCATCAGCATCATCAGTCAGAGGTACAGTGGCACCGGAGCACGAGGGAGCTGCATCCCACATGGCCATGGAGGGCCACACCACAGACTCTGAATACACCAGTGGGACGGAGGGCGAGGGGAGCTTCACGTCGGTCACCGGATCACCAAACAGCGACACGGACTCGTCCGCCGATGGGAGCTCCCTTGTGGTGGCGGCACCATCTGTGCCCCCCACTTCTATAGGTACAGCCGCCACCCCCCTACCAGCACCACCCTCCCAGCAGCCCCTCAGCCTTCGCACCGTGCCCGCTCACCCAGGAGGGTGGGCATCACCTTCGCCCCAGGCCCCTCAGCCCCTGCCCCTGTCACCTCTGCTGCCCTCAGTGAGGAGGCCATTGACCTCATCAGGTCACTCACTGTTGGGCAGTCTACCATTGTGAATGCCATCCAGGGTGTAGAAAGGGAGTTGCAACACACTAATGCATTCCTGGAGGGCATTCATTCTGGTCAGGCTGCCCATCATCGAACCCTGCAACCTCTGGCCTCAGCACTGATGGCAGCCATTGTCCCTGTGTCTAGCCTCCCCCCTCCAACTTCCTCCACCCAGACCCAATCCCCTGTACCCCAGCCTATCCCAACCACACCATCAGACAAGCATGCACACACCTCAACACACAAAAGTAGCTCAAGCAAACATAGGCACAACACATCCCACAGGCACTCACACAAGCATCACCCACATACAGACACACCAACATCCACTGCCTCCACTGTGTCCCCCTCCTCGTCGTCTCCCTCCTCCCTCCCAGTCTCGTCTACACTCACACCTGCATGCACTACATCTACAGCCACTAGGACTCGCACCAGAACACCCAGCACCACACCCCGCTCACCTGCACTCACCACCCCCACTACCATTTACATGTCCCCTGTGTCCACTCCCAGTGTGTCTGTGACACCCCCTCCCAAAGTACACAAACGCGGGCACCCACACACCCAACATCCATCCACCTCACGACAGCCTCCAGTACCAGCACCTGCACCCAAATCACCTAAAGTTACACCTCCTACAAACACCTCCTCTTCCTCCACTCCCAGACCCCCTCCAGCTACCCATCCCAGTGTTCGTCAGAAACTCTTCCTCAGCAACGTTGACCTCTTTCCCACCACCCCCACCCTTCCAATTCATAGGTCCCATAGTAGCACCTCAGCCAACAAAAGTCCGGTACCAGTGGTGCGTGTTAAAGGTCTGTGGAGTGCACCGTCCACCAGGGCAGCCAGTGTGACACGGAGCCAAAGCACTGCCAGTCCACCCCCTGTAAAGTACCTTAAGTTGGAAAGTGCCCGACGGGAGAGGGTGAAGACTCCTGCTGGCAAAACAGCTCACAAGGGTCCCGGGGGGAGTGCCGAGTCAGCTGTGACTCCTCCCAAGGTGGTGAAGGGGCAGAGGAAGTCTCCAAAGTCTGGTAAGAGCAGCACGGCGGAGAAGGCCGCCATCCTCCCCACCGGCCGGGACGCCACCGCCAGCACTATCGTCACTGGTCCGGAGACCACCGCCAGAGTCAGTGCCCTGGAGGGCAGCAGTATCGTCACAGGTCCGGAGACCACCGCCAGAGTCAGTGCCCTGGAGGGCAGCAGTATCGTCACTGGTCCGGAGACCACCCCCAGAGTCAGTGCCCTGGAGGCCAGCAGTATCGTCACAGGTCCGGAGACCACCGCCAGAGTCAGTGCCCTGGAGGGCAGCAGCATCGTCACTGGTCCGGAGACCACCGCCAGAGTCAGTGCCCTGGAGGGCAGCAGTATCGTCACTGGTCCGGAGACCACCGCCAGCGTCAGTGCCCTCCAGAACCAGTGGAGACTGTTATGCACTTGAGAGACTGTGGCTTTGACTCCCCAGGATGGTACAGTGGGCAACCCACCCACTGTAGAGACTTGAGAGACTGTGGCTTTGCACTCCCCAGGATTGATCAGTGGGCAAACCACCCACTGGAGAGACTTGAGAGACTGTGGCTTTGCACTCCCCAAGATGGTACAGTGGGCAAACCACCCACTGTAGAGACTTGAGAGACTGTGGCTTTGCACTCCCCAGGATACAGCAGTGGGCAAACCACCCACTGGAGAGACTTGAGAGATTGTGGCTTTGCACTCCCCAGGATGGTACAGTGGGCAAACCACCCACTGTAGAGACTTGAGAGACTGTGGCTTTGCACTCCCCAGGATTGATAAGTGGGCAAACCACCCACTGGAGAGACTTGAGAGACTGTGGCTTTGCACTCCCCAGGATGGTACACTGGGCAAACCACCCACTGTAGAGACTTGAGAGACTGTGGCTTTGCACTCCCCAGGATACATCAATGGGCATGGAGCCCCGTTGTGGATCTGGCGTGGTACTGTCATCCGGCTGAGTTGCCCCCCCTTCCCTTCCCCCTGAGGTGCCTGTTGTGTTTCTATCTGATGCCCCTGCAGTGTTCTCTCCGTTTGTGGACAGGTATCTAGTGTGGGCCTCGCCCATGCATTGTGGGCCCAGTGGTCCACAGACATTGATATGTGCATACATGCAGTACTAATCGTGATGTATGATTTTTAGAATTGTTATAAATATCTGTATATATTTGGTTACTGTATTTTGATACATTACAATGTTTGAAATGATTCCCTTTTGTCTTTGCATTCTTCCGGGGGGGTTGTGGGTTGTTACTGTGCTGTTTGGAAATGCATTGGTGAGTGTGTAGTAATAGGTGAGGGTCGGGTTGGGGGTGGGGGTGTTGCGTGTGTTGCGTGTGTGTCCCCCTGACTTTTGCCTCCCCTATGTCGTAGGTGCAGCACTCACCGTTGTCTTCGGCGCCTACGTTGCTGGTGTTCGTAAAGGAGCAGGAAGACAATCGCAGGGAGTATTTGTAGTTCCGGGTCCATGGTGGCCTCCTTCCTCGTAGAGTGTGTTGAGGTGAGCGTTTTCCCATTGTAAGAGCTGTTTCTGCCGTGTTTTTATCCATGGTAAATCCGCCCCGGAAAAGTTGGCGGATTGGCGGGTTGTGATACTGTGGGTGGTACATTGTCTTCCGCCTGTCTGTTGGCGGTGACCGCCGCGCTGCTTGTCTGTACCGCTGTGGCGGTCGGAGTGTTAAAGTGTGGCAGTTTGCGGTATTAACGCAGCTTTAACACCGTCCGCCAGGGTTGTAATGACCCCCATAGTGCCTCGGGTGCCTTACACTATGCAGTACTACCGGGCAGACACCGGGGACCGATATGTTGTCTTAGACAGACTCTTAGACGGATCACCACTAAACTATAGTCGGTATTTATACCCACAATCGTCCCCAGTGGGACTTTCTTAATACACTCACACCTGCCCTCTTACACGACCCATTAGCTCCCTGTCTAAGGGGAGGGGACTTTAATTGCATGCCAGATGTGAACCTTGATCACTCATTCTCCCGACGATGTGGCGCATCCAGCAGAAAGACATCCAGTTGTATGGGATCCTGCACTAGGGTTAGAGGGCTCCATGACCTATTGGCATATTAGTCACCCACTAGAGAAAGTATACTCCTTTTATTCCCAAGTTCACAACCTCCATACCAGAATAGACTTGATGCTGTGCACCATCTGCCTGGGTCAAATGACCATACATTCGGAGTATCTTGTCTGCACTCTCTCTGATCACTCCCCATTTTTATTAGGGCTGGAATGGGGCAGACCACGCTAAACTACTCCCACATTGTGCCTGCAGACTGAAGCCCTGTCAGACCCTCCCTTCAAAGAGGAACTCTCCGCTTGTATTGCACAATACCTAGAACAAAACAGAAAATTGAGAACTCTGTGCTACGGAGTGGTAGGCTCATAAATCTGTGGTGAGAGGCTATTGCTTCTCAACCACATGGGGAGTGAAATGCATACTAAACAGGGAATCAGCAACATTGGAGGGAGAGTTGCGCTCACTGGAGAAAGAGGTCATGGCCAATTGGCTGATCCTGTCCGTCTCCATGATCTTTGAAAATCACATAGAGGGCCAAAACACGCTTGCGCAAACATGATTATAAATTTTTTCTAACCAGAGTACATGCAATAGTGATAGATTGTGGAGACTATTGGCATGGCTTGTCCATTATGAACGTCAGGACACTCGGATTGGGCTATTAAATTACACAATGGCTCCCTGGACACCACACAATCCGTCATGAATGGCACCTTCCGCAATTGCTATAGTACACTATCACATGTAATCTCAGTTATTGCCCCTGCACAACTGGAAGCATTCCTAAATGCTGCCTCTCTGCCTCGGCTCTCCCTTTTACAAATAGCTGACCTTTATGAGTCAATTCGGCTCGAGGAGATACGTTCGGCTATCTATCAGATAGCCTGAAATAGCACACCTGGCAAGGATGGACTGTCGATAGAGTACTATGTGACGTACTCCTCACTCCTCGCCCATTCCCTGTTGGAAGTATACAAAGAAGCGTGGACATGCGGAGAGCTCCGAGGTTCACAACGAGAGCTGGTAACTGTAATTTGACCTAAACCGGGATATGACCCAACAGATGTGGGTTCATACAGACCATTATACCTCCTTAATCTTGATTGTAAAATAGTGGGTGAGATACTTGCAAACAGGCTCCTCCCCCTAATTAAGACACTAGTCCATGAAGACCAATCCGCATTTATACCGGGTAGAAGCCATTCCTAAACATCAGGTGATTTTTATGAATCATTCAAAATACCGCATCAACAGCACACAAACATGTTGTGGTATCATTGGATATCAAAAAAGTATTTGATACCCCCAGCTGGGAATTCTTGTTAGCAACTTTTTGCCATATGGGTTTCGGACAGGGGTTCTTGAAATGGGTTTTTACCCTATATACCAAACCAATGGCCAGGTAAAAACAAGTCAACTAATATCTGAGAACTTTTCAATCTTCAGAGGCACCTGGCAGGGCTGCCCACTCTCACATTTACTATTTGTGCTTGCATTAGAGCCTTTAGCCTGCCACCTATGCTCATATCCAGGAACTAGATACTTATCATATTGTATCACTCTGTGCTGATGATGCACTGATGAACCTTAGAGATGCCAAGACTTCCGAACCTGGCTTGATGTCTCTCCTGGACACTTTCAGGCCTTAAGATAAATTGGTCAAAGTCCTGCTTATTCCCCCTAGTTCAAATGCCAGGGTCCCCTCAAGGATACACTCCCGGCCCACCATTTGCCATGTTGTCATGAGTCCATTGAATATCTGGGTATACGGATATACCACTTCATAGGTGCTCTCAAAGACGGTCCTGGGCCACACAGATGGTTCTGTTTATGGGTCTCTTCCCTTCTGGTGTTCCCTTTCACTGCCACCTCTGGCAAGAGTGACAGTAGCTAAGATGCTGATACTCCCTAGACTGATATATTCTTTTGCAGCATTGCCAGTAGTGATCCACATCCACAAGTGTTTCTTTCAAAAACTGAATGGCTTGCTATTAGAACTGATATGGGGCATTATCCGCTTAAAGAACTACTTTAATGAGGACTGTTTGAGTATGTTGAAGGTGATTATCTTGTATTACTCCATATTTCCCCCTGATTCCCATAGACCATCTGCTGGCAGACTCAACTTAGCTACAAATCAATACGGAGGCCGGGATGGTGCTAATGGGAGACCTCTTTGACAATGGTACCTTTATGTCCTGTGCAGATATTATGGAGCTTTTTTCCTTGGGCTTGGGTCATTTATTAACTTATCATGCTACTCACAGATTAATGCAGGACAGTTAGGCTGATAGTGATGCGGAAACAATGCAGTCACCCATCCTTCACACACTATTATTAGACATGAGCCAGAGGAAGATATTATCATTATAATACTTAGCCATGTCTGCAAATACTACCATGAATATGGAGGTGGCACTTACTAGATGGATCTCCTTTCTTCCAGAACCATTAACACCGAAAACATGGACAGGGGCTCTCCAACAAGTGAAGATGGTCCCTCATAATCCCAGATTTCGCTTTACTCAGTTTAATTTTATCCATCAGGCATACTTATCCCCACAGCGGATTAAATGCATGTTCCCTGCTTCTGCCCCTAAATGCCCAAGATGTGGATTAGACGAGGCATGGTTTTACAACATGGTGTGGGACTGCCCCCCACTGATGAACATGTGACAGATCATCACCAATCAAGTCTCTGAAATAACGGAACACTCACTGGCCCGTACCCTGAGTCATGGCTATAGGGAATTCGCCCCAGAGCCAAAGGAGACAAATATCTTCACATATATTGTTGACCTAGCATTTATTTTGTTTCAATTGAAAATCGTTATACAGTGGAAGGTGTCACTACCACCAGATACCTCCAAATGGCTTCAATTAGAACTGAAATGGACAAGAGCGGATGTGGGCATACTGCAATCCCTATATGACAGGGGCCAGTTGTGCACAGTGAGTGAAAACTGGGATGTGTTTGTGGTAAAAGTTGAAACTAAAAACAGCATCCACCTGACATGAAGAGGTCACTAATCATAGCGAGCCTATATCACAACTACCCAACCTTATATGTCGATGTTATAGTGCTGCTTGCACTAGATGCAGTGAACTAGCAATACCAGCAGCCCTCATTGCAGATCGCCATGTGTGTCATCCTGTCTGCTTATGTTTTTACTTGTTTGCTCTCAACCACAACATGCAACACTTGCTCTTGACTCTCCCAACTTACCCACCCATAGTCCCATTCCTTGACACACTTGAAGCTCACCTGTACTATACTCACATATGTTACATTGACACCCACATCTGCATTGACACCGAAGATGGTGTATTGCAACATTAGATGATGATAATACTTACCTGACTTTACTATGCTTTGTAATATGAGTGTGTACTCCACTGCATAATGGGAGACCCCTCCCTGGTTGTGCTCCCGATTTGCCCTGTAGCATGGCCCCTGACACTGCGATTGTTATTGTTGTATTAAAAAATAATAAGACAGAATTAAAAAAATAATGTGCAAGTGCCTGGTCACACCAAACATTTTATTTAAGTGTATATCAAATACGCTGTTCATATGTTTGGACCTTTGTGTCATAAAAATGTATGACTCATACTGATTCAAAGTACATATTACAGGGTATAGCCCCCAGACCACAGAAGAGAGGTGTTGGAGCTGGCTCTTTTTGCAGGGTCATCCTGAAACTTTTTGCCTCCTTCCTCCTATTTTTTTGACCAGTTTTTGTTGGCTTTAGGGCTCTGGACACTTTACCACTGCTAACCAGTCCTAAAGTGCATATATTCTGTCTAATCTATATATATTGTGATGTAACACAGTCTTCTGTACGAATACCAAGAATTGAACAGTATTAAATGGAAGATTTGCATCCGTATCATCACTGGAGTATTGGACTCTTTGTTTACCATTTCTGAATAGTTGCTCCCTTAGCGGTGCATCACCATTTTGAATGCATATATTCTCTGTCTAAATTGTATTGGTAATTGGTTTATCCATGATTGACATATTTGATTTACTAGTAAGTCCCTAGTAAAGTGCACTGGAGGTGCCTAGGGACTGTAAATCAAATGCGACTAGTGGGCCTGCAGCACTAATTGTGCCACCCACATGAGTAGCCCTGTAAACATGAATCAGACCTGCCACTGCAGTGTCTATACCCATGGGCAGGGTGTAGTGTATGTTAATGGTGGGACATGAACTGATGAGGTTTATATGCCCTAACAGTGAAATACTGCTAAATTCGTTTTTCACTGTTGCAAGGCCTATCCCTCTCATAGGTTAACATGGGGGCTGCGTTTAAATATCATTTAAGTGCAGTTTTCCTTTGGGAGCAGATAGAAATCCGGAGTTTGATGTCTCTGAACACACAATTTAAAAATATATCTTTTAGTAAAGTTAGTTTTTTAATTGTCTGTTTGAAAATGCCGCTTTTAGAAAGTGGGTATTTTCTTGCTTAAACAATTCTGTGACTCTGCCTGCTTGTGTATTCCCTGTCTGGGTAAAACTGACAGTTGGGCTGTTTGTGAATCCCCTCTAGAAAGTGACACAAAGAAAGCTGGGGGGTAGCCTGCATATCCTAATGAGCCATCTGAGCTAGAGTGGAGGGAGGAGTGGTCACTAATACCTGAATGGGCTGTGCCTGCCCTCACAGAATGTAGTCTCCAACCCCCTGTTGTGTGGCAGGATCTTGTGAACAAGAGAGAATTTCCTTTGAAGTTAGACTACTTCAAAGGCAGAAAGGAATATAAAAATAGGAATATAAGTAGTGGACCAAAAACCCCAGATTTTTAGATGTGCTTCTGGAACCAAGTGGAACCACTGCCAAGGAGAAGAGCTGAGGAGAAGTGCTGCCCCTGCCTGTGACCATTTTCTGTTGGGCTATCCTGCAGTTGCTGCTTCTGCCTGTGAAACTAGACCAAGACTGGGCTTTGGTGTATATTCCTGCTTCTGAAGAATCTCCAAGGGCTTGGATTGAGCTTGCCTCCTGTTTTGAAGCCTAAGGACCATCAAAGACTTCCTCTTTCAGCAGCTGGATTCTCTGCTGAGACTCCTGCCCTGAAAAGTGGTACCCTACCCAGTCCCTGGGCCCTTGAAAGGTGAAGCTGGTAGAACAAGGATGGAAATCCACACACAGGGAGCCGTGCGGGAAACATTTTGACGCAAAACCTGCAAAGCAACTGTAAAAATGATGCGCCACCAGCCTCGCTGCTGACTTCAACGCATCACCTGAATCACGGATGGAGAAACAAAGCAATACCCACTGGCGGCTTAGGAAAATGATGCAAACCCCACACAGCACGTTTTTCCATCACTGTGCGACCAGGATGTCTCATACATCGTTGCTGGGCATCAAAGTCATTTTGAACTTGCACGGATCCGAGGTGCCCTGTTCGGAAACCGACACATCGCTCTCTTGCGGGGGAGACAAATGACACATCACCTACCCACGTGGAGAAGAAACAATGCTCGGCCTCACTTGCGACTAAGCAATTGATGTATCACTGACTTTTCTGATGCACGCTAGCCTGTGTGGCTTTATTTTTTACTCAAACCAGGTACTTTGTGTAAAAACACTTCTATTGTTTTCTATGGCGTAAGACTTTTTACTTTGAAAATTCATATCTTGGCTTTTATATGTTGGAATTCTGTCATGTTGGTCTTGTTTAATTTTGTAGTGTTTTCACTGTATCACTGTGTGTGTGTTGGTAGAGATACTTTACACACTGCCTTTGAGATAAGCCTGAATGCCTGTGCTAAGCTACCAAGGGGATGAACAGGGGTTATCAAATTGTGTATCTCCATTGCCCTGACTAGAGTATGGGTCCCTGCTTGGACAGATTGCAAACTGATTGTCAACCAGAGAGCCCATTTCTAACAGGAAGGATTTGTCAGACATTTTACTGTAGAATAGGCAAACATTAAAGTGGATTATTAGTTCAGCAGCTTGATCTTTATTACATACCACAACAAAGTAATAAAACATCACATAATCCAAGACACAGACAGGTGGCAGTCCAATACAGTCCCTCATCACAGGCCCATCATAATCCAATGACCATGCATATGGTGGTATGACGTAGAAATTTGTCAGTGTTGTGGTACAGGCACTGTGGCCTGCAATTATGAAACTTATCTACAGCTAAATATAGGTCATACAAGAATATTGTTTAGCCAATTTGAAGGGTGAATGACTTGCTTTTAATAAATGACTACATACCTCATGCCCACATGATGACACACCTGATGCTATCTGGGCAACAAAGCAAACAGAACAAGGGAAATCTGCACTTCAGACCTTCCACCCAAACCCTGTGCAAGCTGCCTTGGCACAGGTGCAATACACCACAAATCTGTGACTTACATTACCAGGAAAAACCCATGTCCACTTTGTATGTCAGAACAGCATCAGATAACTGTCAATGTCACAACTCTGAAACAGCCATATGAGGATGTCAGTGTGAGGATACCTGTAGAAAGACAAAACATGGAGTATAGGCTTTAAAAAATACCTATTACACAAATCACATAGCAAGCTACTGGAAATGTAATTACATTTAGTTGGAAAGTGACAGGTGTGCAAATAATTTAACATTCATAAAACAGTAAATAAGTAAAATACAATAAAAATCCAACTCCAATTCATAAACACAGATGATATTTTTCATCTTTAAAATGACACTAAAACAACAAACATCCAATAAAGGGAACCGGTGATCTGAATTTTTGAAGATTAACTGTTTGTTAGTGCATAGAAACTAAAAGTGCTTATCTGGACATCTGGTCGCACGTGACTGGGGCAAAGTCAAAATTTGAGGCCGACAGTAATGGAGCCCTGCTCGGCTACAGTGAGTTGGAAGTCTTGGTTAAAGTTTTAATTTCGGACATAGGGGGTCATTCTGACCCGGGCGGGCGGCAGACGCCGCCCACCTGGCGGGAACCGCCAAATGGCCGCTCCGCGGTCAGAAGACCGCGGAGGCCATTCTGACTTTCCCGCTAGGCCGGCGGGCGCCCGCCAAGGGAGCGCCCGCCGGCCCAGCGGGAAAGGCCCTGCAACACAGAGGCCGGCTCCGAATGGAGCCGGCGGTGTTGCAGGGGTGCGACGGGTGCAGTTGCACCCGTCGTGATTTTCACTGTCTGCTATGCAGACAGTGAAAATCATGCTGGGGCCCTGTTAGGGGGCCCCTGCACTGCCCATGCCAGTGGCATGGGCAGTGCAGGGGCCCCCAGGGGCCCCACGACACCCGTTCCCGCCATCCTGTTCCTGGCAGTCAAAACCGCCAGAAACAGGCTGGCGGGAAGGGGGTCGGAATCCCCATGGCGGCGCTGCTTGCAGCGCCGCCATGGAGGTTCAGCCCAGCCAGGGGAAATCCGGCGGGAAACCGCTGGATCCCCTTTTCTGACCGCAGCTTTACCGCCGCGGTCAGAATGGGCACTGAAGCACCGCCAGCCTGTTGGCGGTGCTTCCGTTGCCCGCGGCCCTGGTGGTTTTAGACCGCCAGGGTCAGAATGAGGGCCATAGTCTTTTTCTTGAAGAATTTCTGGACTGGGACGAAGTCACAAGTTGAATCTGGCCTCCCTGTAGCCCTTTTCAGATACATGTCACAGGAGACCTCTGTCAAGGATTCTACATTCGGACTTAGACAATTTTTCGTAATGGACATGTTTGTCCAGGACCAAGTTGAAATTGAAGCTGACCTCCCTGGAGCCCTCCTCTGATCGACTGCTTGGGAAGTTTCAGTCAACTTTTTACGTAAGGACTTCGAAACTTTGTTCTGACTTCGGACGACACTTCACAGCAAGCAGATTTCCATTCAACGTCATTGGTTGCCTTTCCATGAGACCCCAATTAAAACCTGGAAGAATGGGACTCCGGAGCTTTTCAGTGGGATGAACCTGCAAGTCAGGCCGGTTCATGATCGACGTAAGCCGGCATGACTCACAGCTTTTTTCCAAAGTTGCTCAAAACTTCTTCAAACTTCTGGATCCTCTTCCAGAAGCTCCTCCAAGGTTCTTTAGGAGTCCACAAGTCACCCCGAGGTTCCAGAAGCTCTGAGTTGCTCCTTGAGGGTTAAGACTCCAACTCCCAGAATGCACCTGGCTCATATCCAAAAATGACCACTGGTCACTGGTCAGCCGGTACATTTCATCAGGGCTTGATGCAGGGGACTCTGGTCAGTTATTTTCTGCCTATAGCATACAGGGAGTCCCTTCTTGAAGCACTAGAATCGGGAAACGTCCTTTTCATGGTGAAACCCAAGTGTACAGCTGGTGAAGTCCTTCTGAGTGCAGTGTCCAGGTGCAGGGCAGGGGTCAAGCAGGGAATACCTTCTTCTTCTTGTCTTGTACCTGTAGGGATCTGAGGTGAGGTGCAGCTTTGCCAATTTTATCCTTGCCTTTTGGGTGGCAAACGGGATTCTGGGGGGCTCTATCCCACAAAGTGCAGGCCACCACCCTCCTTAGTGACCACTTCCTGGGAAGTGTGGCAAAAATCAATCCCAGAGAGCAACATTCTCAGAAAATCCAGGATGGCAAAAATCTCAGAGGTTAGGTCTGGCTGAGCCTACCCACTGATGTGGTTAAGTTCACCTTAACACACCCCTTCCTTAATCTAATCAGGGGGCATCTGGCTGGCTGGGTTTGCAGGAAATGGGGGAGGTACAATTACTGTCCCAAATGTCCTTCCCTCATTTGAAGAAAAGATTGGCTGCTATCCTCCCATTCTGTTTCCCCATCTGCTAAGGCAGATCTCCTCTCACCAGATTTTTCCTTTGTTTCAGCCCAGGCCACTTCACACTTCATCAAAGCAGCCTGGCTCAGGTTGCCAAGGGCGGACCAATTGGAGAAGGACACTACAGGGATGAAATTGATAACTTTTAGAAAGAGCTCTAAAACTCTTTCCAGGTACAATCTATATTAAATTTAACAGTAGCAAGTTGTTGGATGTATTACAAATTTTAATTTGATACTGAACAACCCATATTCAGCTGCTTCCTATGAAAAATAAGATTTTATTATTTTAAAATAAAGTTTCTCCATGTTAGCCCATAGAGTTCATTCACTACAATGGGGAAAACAAATTTAGCTGTTTTTCCCTCACCAGGCCTGCCTGTAAAATGACACTGGGCACCACAGCAGTGCACTTATAGGTGTACTTCCTGTGCTGGGGTCCCTAAACCTACATGCCCTACCATATCCTAGGGACTTTTAGGTAGGTTGGAACAGCTAATTATAATTAGCCTAATTTGCATATCCATTGTATTCAGAGCACAGGCCCTGGGACTGTTTATAGGTGCCCAGGGCACCATAAGAATCAGAAAAACACCAGCATTAGTTAAAAATGGGGGAAAAGACGTTAGGGGGCTTAAGCAATCAGCCCAGTTTTCCCACACATTGTAAGGAAACTTACACAAACAAAGCAACATCTTTAACATGGGGATATGTCAAAGGCTAACATTTCAAGCAGCCTTTGGCTGAATAATGCAAAGTATCAGCTCCCTAGCTGTTGCTAAAACTCTCATCTTCACACATTCTCACAACTATAGTTCATTGTACAGTCACAGTCACTGTATTATGCGACATACTTACACTCATGAAAAGTAGCTATTGATGAGATCTTCCTGTAAGTCAGCTCCTTCCTCTCCATCACTGTCATCCTAACTTAGTATTTCAGGACTCTCACCCAGCGGCACTACAGGCTTTCCCTCCTCTGTGATGTATGGGATATTCCTCTGAAAGGAGATGATGTAGGGCATGTAGCATGCCACAGTAATCTGACACACATTTCTGGGTGAGTAGAGGAGGGCTCCACCAGTTCGATCAAGACACATAAATCTTGCCTTCAGGAGCCCAAAAGCCTGCTCCACTGCCTGCCATATTCTTCAATGGTCCTCATTGAGGAAGACTTTCCCTGACATAGCTGGATTCCTTAGTGGCATCAACAAACAAGGACAGTTGAGATATGCAGACTGACATATGTGCAACAATGAGTCACTCACTTCATGACTGTAGCATCAGACATTGCACGCAGATAAAAAGGACAGATGTGACTTACCAACCAGTCACTCTCATGGTATAGCTGTGACATCAGATGGGGTATAGTGCTGTTCTGCATTATGAAGGAATCATGGACTGAACCCTGATAATGGGCACAGACATGTGAAATGTAGAGTTCCACCAAACAGACAACTTGCATGTTGATAGAATGGAAGTTCTATTGGAATGCATGCAAAACCATAAAGGACAGCCTTCACATGGGCTAAATCCTCATGTCCGAGTAACTAGATGTAGCTGTCCAGGTGTTTCAACATTTGTGAGAGAACATCCTTTAACATGAGACTGAACATAGGTTGGGACATACCAGCATATAGGGCCATTGTATGTTGGAAGGACCCTGTGGCTAGGAAGTATAATACTGACATGACCTCTAAAAGGAGTGGTGCTGGTTGGATAACTAATAGCTGGTATCCGAACTGGCTCTAACTGACGACATAAGTCCACTATTGTTTGCCTATCCTGGTGGTAATATGATATTATGTGGCATTGCTCCATGTTCTGAAGGTGTAGCAGTGGATAACAGACAGGGGTTTGTTGCATACTCCCTCTCCCTCGGTACCTATGTATTACAAGACATGATTTGTAACATGTGTCCATAGCAACATACATAATGCATTCCAATGATATCATGTGACAAGGCGCTTCTCAATGGATTGACATGGCAACCAGTACACATCTCAGCTGCAAATAACACAAGGGCACACGTGACCCACATGGTTTTCATCACGTTACCACAACATGCATATGGACCAAACTCAAACATGTGCAACACAATTGCCCTTCAAAATATGACTGGATATCCTTAACGTCAAAGTGGCTTTGGCAAAGATGGGCTGTGCCCCACTGTTAAATGCCATCTGTGACCAGCAACATACTACAATTGTGGTTGAGAAGTAGGACCTACATGACAAGACAGGATAAGCTTAATTGTGAGGTCAAAAATGCTATTTTGCAGGTGTGACAGTTTATAAAGCTAAATACAGCATTTCAGGCTGACAAAATGGCGTCTGCCTGACCTACTTCATTTGACATTAGGTACTCCCCCCGACTGGCAGTGGAAGTCATCATGGCGGTAGGTAGTGACAACCACAGTGGACTCAGTCATTGACTAAAGTTGTTGCCAGTGGTGGTTGCAGGCCAACGGCTGTGTCCACTGGCAGTGATGACCGCATACATGGTGGATGTGACCACCATCTCCTGCAGATTCACTCACTTAGCTCCTGACAATGCTGCCCGCAACGCCTCTACTGTCTGACCTGCTGTGTGCTGCTTCTGGAGCAATCATACCACATCCAGCAGGTGATAGGAGCCCTCCCTTCCCTCTAAAGGAGCTGGAGAGGAAAGTTAATACTGCCCTATGCCTGCATGGACAGCTCTATGGCTCACCCGAGGTGCAGGTAAGTATCTCATGTGCACAGGGTTCTCTGTACTTCATCATCCTTTCCTTCCTCACAAACTAGAATGTGCCCATTTAGACTACTTGTGTGCCTGTTATTGCAGTCTGTGTGGCATCAATGGGATGGGCAATGTGCAGGTATTGGTGGTCACTACAATATGTTAATTTCAGTCACATTGTGTTTTGTAAGGGTTTTGGGGTCCTAGATCCTCCTTGTGTTGGATGCACATAACTAGGTAAGGAGACACTACTGCAATCCACTGACATCTCATTCCTCATGATTATTGTAAATGTCAATTAATATGTATGTGCATGACAGCATGAGCTGTGTATGCATGTTGTGTGGGTCATTTGAGAGTCATGTGAGCAATGTCTTTAGTGCCACAGATCTCTCAAAGCACATCTGCCCTGACTAAACTGTTGTGTGGAAGACATATAGGCCTCATTAGGATCGCGCCCTCCAAATTACCGCGCCGCGGTCAAAAGACCGCAGCGGGTATTACGAGTTTTCCCCTGGGCTGGCGGGCGGTTCCAGTTAAACCGCCCGCCAGCCCAGGGGAAAACGACCTTCCCACGAGGATGCCGGCTCGTAATCGAGCCGGCGGAGTGGGAAGGTGCGACGGGTGCTACTGCACCCGTCGCGTATTTCACTGTCTGCAAGGCAGACAGTGAAATACATTTTGGGGCCCTCTTACGGGGGCCCCTGCCGTGCCCATGCCATTGGCATGGGCACGGCAGGGGCCCCCAGGGGCCCCGCGACCCCCCCTACCGCCATCCTGTTCATGGCGGCTTTCCCGCCATGAACTGGATGGCGGTAGGGGGGGTCAGAATCCTCATGGCTGCGGAGCGCGCTCCGCAGCCATGGAGGATTCCAATGAGCAGCGGAAAGTCAGCGGGAGACCGCTGACTTTCCGCTTCTGACCGCGGCTGAACCGCCGCGGTCAGAATGCTCATTGGAGCACCGCCAGCCTGTCGGCGGTGCTCCCGTGGTCGGTGGCCCTGGCGGCCACCGGCCGCCAGGGTCAGAATGACCCTCATAATGAATTACTCTGCCACACACACTACATGACAAATAGCTGTTGGCAACATGATGCACTGTCATACCTGGAAGTGATGGAAATGAAGTGCCATATATGTTCTGTCAGCTCAGCCTGCAGATACCGGGGCATGTCAAATGTATTTCCCAGCATGGGACCTAGTTTGGGCTGTGGTAGAGTCACTATGGCTATGCAACTGTGGCAATGAGCCCACTCCTGCCATGTGGCCAATATGAGGCTCTGGTGACAAAACTTGCCCTGAATGCTTTATTCCTTTGACATGATTAGGGATGGGTTCAGAGCTAAGGGCCTGATTACAACTTTGGAGGAGGTGTTAATCCGTCCCAAATGTGACGGATATACCACCAACCGTATCACGAGTTCCATAGGATATAATGGACTCGTAATATGGCTGGTGGTATGTCCGTCACTTTACCGTCACTTTTGGGACGGATTAACACCTCTTCCAAAGTTGTAATCAGGCCCTAAATCTTTAGCCTAGTCCATATGTGTATTATGCATCATTGTCAATGTGTGTCTTAGACTCATGACACAAACCTTACTCCCACAGCTTGGTTGTCACCTTCACACAAGTCATATCTGTCCTGTACATGTGTATTGCATAACTGACAGTCTTACTGTGCAGACAGTGTTGATTCATGGGTGGCCATGTTGTGTGACTAAATAGGTTGGTCTCACAGCAGAAACTGTACATTACATGCATTCGTTAGTTGAATGCCTTCTCTGTATGTCAAAACACATGTCCAAAGGAGTGTTCTATGCTACAAGTATATAACCCAGAACCCCAACCCCTGAAGTGGGATTAGTCTGCATTTGTTAGGCCACATGTCCTCACATGCACAAGGAAGACACTTTCTGTACCCACCATGCCAGTCCTTTGATTGTTACGGGTGTGTAATGTTGGAGTTTGTAACTTGGCAGTTGGCTGTAGGGACTGCATGCAGTGCATCATTCTCACAGAGTGTGAAAGTGTTGGTCCATTTATACCTAAAGAGTTTATTCTTCAGAAGCCACATGGGTGTCTTCTATTTCATAGTGGCTCACATCACAGTATGGGTTGCTGGAGCATGGGTTACTTGATGTCAGAAAGCTTGCTTAATTATTGTTGGTAATGAGCAGGGTAGTGGGTTAGTATGCAGATGGAAATATATATGTCTGTAGTCATATCTCTGTACCTATTGGCTTGTGTGTTTCACACTTACTAGAGTTTTGACAAATAGAAAAGTCCTAGCTTGATGTTACTGACTTGTATGTGTCTCATCCATTTTGTGATGAAACTTGTGATTATAATCTTTGATTTCTCTTTGGCACCCATGCAGGTAAACACTCATCAAAAGAAGGAACTATGGCGAGCCATTACCAAGAAGGGGCAGATCCTGGCGGTCCACAGCCAGAAAAGGTGGGCGGACCTGAGATGCTGGGACCAGAAAATTGCAGAGGTCCAGCTGGAGCTGTTCTCTCAATGGGGGAGAGGGAGAGGGCCTAGGGACCTAGGACTCAACTGTGTACAATACACACAAAAAACCTGCTCTCCAGGGACCACATATGGCTATGTACATTGATTAATCACGTACTGTTTGTTGCTGTAGTGGGTGTAAATTATATGCAACAGACCACTACTCCTCAATGTTACAGGCCAAAGGTAAGGAATTGATGTATCACTGTCCTTAGCCATGTGTCCGGGTAAATGAGTATATTGGCATTTGCTTCCAGAGGCTAAGGCCCTCATTTGGACCTCGGCGGTCTTTTTTCAAGACCGCCGAGGTTTCGCCTGGCCGAAGACCGCCAGTTCAGGCGGTCTCCTGCCAAGCATATTATGACTGCTAGCAGCCCTCCGCCCCTTTTCGGACAGAGAGCCGCCAGCAGCCATGCTGGCGGTCAGCGGTGAAGTGGAGGCAGCTCCACCTCCACCGACACATCAGCAGAACACCGCCCACCGAATCACAAACCAGGATTTGGCATGGTGGTGTTCTGGTGATGGGGTGCTGGCGGCGGAGCAGCCCCCATGGATCTTGTTCCCTCCTGGAGGATCACCGGAACAGGTAAGGTGATCGTCCGTTAGGGGAGGGGTTGGGGGTTGTAGTGTGTTGTGTGCGTGCATGGGGGTGTGAGTGTGTAGTGGGGTTATGTGAATGCGTGTATGCATGCGGTGGGTGAGTTGTGTGTATGGGAAATGTGAAGAATGTCTGTGTGCATGTGTGCATGTATGTGTGTGTGTATGTGTATGAGTGGTGTGAGCATGCGTGTAGGGGTGTGTAGAGGGGGTGTGTATGTGTATCGGGGGAGCGGGGTGGGGAGGGGGTCCTACCACCTTTGCAGGGTGGTAGGGGGGTCGTGGGTGTTGGGGGAGAACTTTGGGAAGGAGGAGACCCCAATCAGTGCCAGGGAACGTATTCTCTGGCACTGATAGTGCCTACCGCCATGGATTTCGTGGCGGTACAAAACCCCATGAAATCCATGGCAGTATGCGGGGTCCTGATACCGCTGGCTGTCTAGTGACGGCCGCCGGGCTGGAGACCAAAGTCTCCAGCCCGCGGTCGTTACCACCCTGGCGGTCGGAAAAATGGCGGATAAGTGGCAGTTTGGCATGGCGGTAACCGCCATGCCCGTGATTCCATTTTTTTTTTACGCCGGCCTGTTCGCGGTATTTCCCTCTCTTTTACTCCGACCGCCAGGGTTGTAATGAGGGCCTAATTGTCTTAACTGTGTGATGGGTGCTGGTGCCTCACCTCACTCAGTAAAGTGAAGATGGATATCATACATGTGACAGAGCATACACTGTACTTTGGGTGCAGCTACAGGTCATGCCTTTCTCTTGGTAAGTGGGGCATGTCCATTGACATGATTTTTGTGCCATCATGTTTGCCAGCATTACTTGTACCTACATGTCAGCATGTGTCCCTTTCTCATTAGCAAAACATTTGTAAGTTGTTGTTTCACGCATGGTCTACCTATGTTGATGGGATCACGTCTGAATTCCCTCATATATGTACATGGCAACTTCTGTGTGGAATAAGCCATTTAAATGGAGGGTATATTTCATGCTGTACCACACACAGGAGTATGTCCCCATGGTTTATTGACTGACACATACTCTCATGCATCATAGCATGTCATTTGACATGTAAAACTGCACCAGCAATGAGGTGCATGACAGGTAGGCCTAGAGGTTTGAGCCACAATGTGCATTCCTATGCCATTGATGAGGCAGCATGTAGCAAAGTGCACAGCACATGTGAAATGGATGAGTTGTGTAATCTGACTGTTGGCATGCATCATGGAGTGACTTGCAGTTATGTTGAAATCACATGTTTGGGTACAAGCATTCATCTAGAGACAGATATCTAGGTCTGTCTGACCATAATTGAGACAATGATGGTCCAATTGAGCAACATTGGAAGAGCCTTCAATAAGTACTTGCAAATCTTGGTGCTGCTCAAACATTCAAAGGACTAATGGCCTCTACTGATGCACTTGAAGTACGTCATTGTGAGGGGTGCCAGACATTAGTGGTGATTACCTTGGGGGCTTGCCGATTTATTGTGTTGTGGATTTTGGTGACATCTCTCCCTGACATATTGCACATGATGTCTGCAGTATCCATTTCCATGCCACATGTGTGGCGTATCTGAGCAACATTAGTAATACATCCATGACTCCATTTGGACAAATATCACTTGGCGAAGTGTGGATTGTGGAACTGCTACAAGTGTGACATGAGTAGTTCCATGTCGCCTTCTCCAGGCTATTGTACTTTTGTCAGCAACGTGGCAGGATTTTGAAGCATTATTTCTTATGGTTGGGTCATTAAGTATGTGACAAGTAGATGGGTGCATGACCTTGTGTGGGATCTGTGGGAATGGATTTAGCACTGGCCTATTATTGTATGACAACAGGTAACTGAGGTATGCTCCATGGGGCAAAGCTTTGAGAGTGATGAGGTCTCCCACTAGGTCAATGGTTACAGTGATTGCACAACTGCAGCCATGCAAGTGCAGTTGTCTGAGATACTTAGTTTCCTATGGACATCAGTTAACACTTCATATGGCATGCATGTTTATGGTATGGCACACGTATGGGCCACTTAGTGGACACTTCATAGTGGTGGCCAACTCATCTGGGCATCCCTCGTACCATCATTGTCCACCACCTCTGTTCTATTACCACCCTCTGTTTTGCTCCCCACCCAGTTGGCCATGCCCACTCCCCCAAGAGGGTGGGCATCTCATTTGCTGCAGTCACCTCCATCCCAGCCCCTGTTACTGCTGCTGCCTTCAGTGATGAGGCTTTTGAACTCCTGAGAAGTATCTCTGTGGGTCAGACAGCCATTTTGAATGCCATGCATGGATTGGCAACCTAACTGCAGCAGACTAATGCATTTCTAGAAGGCATTCATGGAGCAATGTCTGGCTACTGAGATATTTATCAGGCACTGGCCTCCACACTGACAGCAGCCACTTACCCCCACCTTCTGTTCCACCTCCAACACCCTCTTCCCAATCCAAGTACCCCATTCCCTTACCTACCCCAAGCACGCAGACCGATCTGCATGCACCCACCTCAACACACAAGAGCTGCACACACAGAAACAAACACCACAAAACACACCGGCATGCAAGCAAGTAAAAGACACCCACAGATAAAACATCAGTCACAACTTCCCCAGACACCCCATCACCCCCACTGGGCCATTTACAACATCAATCATACCCACAGGAACCACTATAACAGTCAGTGACACACCCACCAAACCCAGCATACCCACAGACATCCCCCAGATATACAGACACACAGACACACACATATCTACCACAACCACCATAGCCACAGACACAACCCAGACACACAAACATCCACCACATCCTGCATACCTGTAGATACCACCCCAACAGATGCACATACATCTACCACTCCATCTCCCAGCATCTCCACCTCTCAGCCCATAAGACACACAAACACACATACTCACCCATGTAACAGGTACCACCTAAACACAAGAATACCTCCCACATGCACTGGTAAACTTGGCATCCTTGGCATGGTCTCCCCTAACTTTTTGCTACCCAGGTTGTTTCTGTGTTCTGGACTCTGCTTTTGCTGTTTTCTTTGCTCTGGACACTGTACCACTGCTGGCCAGTGCTGAAGTGTGAAGGTTCCCTGTATAAATTCTATATGTAAGTTGGCTTATCCCTGATTGGCATATTTGATTAACTAGTAAGTCCCTCGTAAAGTGCACTAGAGGTGCCCAGGGCCTGTGAACCAAATGCTACTAGTAGGCCTGCAGCACTGGTTGTGCCACCCACATTGGTAGACCTGTAAAAATGTCTCAGACCTGCCACTGGAGTGTGTGTGGCCCATATTTATGATCGGTTTGCGCTGAATTAGCATTTTTTTTATGCTAACTTAGCGGAAACCTAACTCCATATTTATACTTTGGTGCTAGACACGTCTAGTGCCAAAGTTATGGAGTTAACATCGTTTTCTGGAAGTGAAAACCTACCTTGCGTCAATGAGATGCAAGGTAGGTGTTCCCGTCTAGAAAAAGACGATATGGCCTTTGCACCATATTTATCTCCCCGTGCTAAAATACAGCACGGAGGGATGGGGGCCTTAAATAATGGCACTAAGCTTGCTTAGCACCATTCTTTAACGCATGGGAATGGGCAGGCGTAAGGGCACCTATAGGCATATTTCCATGGTCAGAGACCATGAAAAGTGCCCACAAGTGCCCTTCCCTGGCCCCAGGGACACCCCCACCAACACCAGAAGAACACCACAGGATGGGGGACCCATCAGAGGTAAGTCCCGGTAAGTATATATATTTTTTTACATTACCCACCTCGGGGGCCCTGACTTGGGGCCCCCTGCACATCGCTGGCCCCAATGGCCATGCCCAGGGGACATTCGTACCCTGGGCATGGCCATTGAGGTGGTGGGCATGGCTCCTGTCTTTACTAAAACAGGAGCCATGTATAAGGGTGTTGTGCACCAGAAAATTGCGCTACACTGCTTAGAGGCAATTTTCCTGCCTCTAAACAGTGCAGCGTCATAATTCGGCGCACAAGCCCCCGTTTTCCCCATGCCTACCCCGCCCTGTTAGCATCCTTTCCAAGGACACTAACAGGGCATTAGCGCTGGCTAGTGCCATTCCATAAATGTGCCGCCCATCCTGCGTCTTGGAATGGCTTTAGCCGGCGCTATACTTTTTCACGCAAAACTGCGTTAATGCAGTTTTGCGTGAAAAAGTATAAGTCTGACCCTGTGTGTGCAGTTTAAACTGCAAATTCGACTTGTCAAGTTTACCCACTTGCCAGGCCTAAATCTTTCCTTTTTATACATGTAAGGCACCCCTAAGGTAGGCCGTAGGTAGCCCCATGGGCAGGTTGATGTTGGCCCATCACATATGGGATGCTGATGTGTTTTACATGTCCTAACAGTGAAATACTGCCAACTTTGGTTTTCACTGTTGCAATGCCCACCTCTCTCATAGGTTAACATGGGGCTGCCTTTAAACATCATTAAAGTGCAGGTTCCCTTTGGGAACAGATAGAAATTTGGAGTTTAAGGTCTTTGAACTCACAATTTAAAAATATATCTTTTAGAGAAGTTGGTTTTTAGATTGTTTGTTTGAAAATTACACTTTTAGAAAATAGGCATTTCCGTGCTTAAACCATTCTGTGACTCTGTCTGTTTGTGGATTCCCTGTCTGGGTCAGTTTGACAGTTGGGTTGTTTGCACCTCTCCTCTTGACAATGACACAAAGGGAGCTGGGTAGTAGCCTGCATATCCCAATGGACAATCTGAGCTGGAAGGGGGGGAGTGATCACTTACACCTGAAAGGGATGTGACTAACCACCTGGTGTGTGTCTGTGGCCTGGCCTGGGTACAGCAGGATCTTGAAAATAACAGAGACGTCTCTTTGGCCAAAGGCAGAAACGGGTGTAAGAAGAGGACCAAAAATCCCTGAAAATCAGATTACTTCTGGAACCAAAAGGAACCTCTGACCTTCAGGAGAAGAGCTGGAGAAGCTGGAGGAGGAGTACTGCCCCTTTGCCTGTGATTGTGATTTGCTGGGTTGGCCTGCAGTAGCTGCTTCTGCCTGAGAGAGGACAAAGACTGACATTTGTGTGACTTCCCATTGGTGAAGAATCTCCAAGGGCTTCAATTGAACTTGCGCCCTGTTGTTGAAGTCTCAGGGACAACAAAGTCTTCTCTCTGCCAGCACCTGGGCTTTCTGCTGAGAGTCCTGCCTGCCAAGTGGTGCCCTAACCTGTCTCTGGGCCCTTGAAAGGTGAAGCTGGTGGAAAAGGAGAGAAATCCACCTGTATCACATCTGGGAGATCAATGCACCGCAGCTGGAGAAACGACGCACCTCACCCGCAGTGGCTGCTGTTAACGACAGCCTCTTTACCACACTGACCGCCAGGGCAGAAACAACAGCCACCATGGCAGTAGATGCCTACAGTCAGGCAGAAATCAATGTTCCGCCCACAGCATTAAGACACAGGAAACTGCCACCTTTTCCGGGGCGGTACCACCATCAAAAGCCTGGTAGAAACACTGCACAGAAGTGAAAGGACTCACCATTGGAGACACACAGAACAACCACGCTGCCATGGAGCCTGAGCTGCATGTCTTCCCCATAGACTTCTACGTGCTACTCCACCACGAACACCAATGACTGGGAAGGCGACGACAGTGAGTACAGACACCTAGCATACAAGGGAGGGGGGGAGGAAAAAGATAGTGACATACACACGCACAACACCCACCCCCCACAACACCAAACACACAATCAGCTGCATTATTAAAACATATTTACCCCATAACTTGGATGAATAATTTAAGGACACAATAAATTTACTAAAGTGAGTGTAATAAGAACAACACAGTATAAATAAAAAGTATCCAATTTAACAGATAATTACAATTGTACAGTTCAAGGGACACTGCCCAGTCCTCACTTTGTGTGGGCCACATGGCCACAGGCCAAAGTCCAAGGGCCCACGCATCACCTGCATCAACACACAGAGAACACTGCAGGGGCATCAGTTTGAAAATAGGCAGGCACCTCAAGGGGATTGGGGGGGCACCTCAGCCAGTAGATGAAATAATATCACTGGTTCTGGAGGGGACAACATGCCCTGTGCTTGGTCCTGGGGAGTGCAAGGCCACAGTCTCTCAAGTGGGTGACTTGCCCACATGCTCTAGAGGGGGCATCATGCCCTGTGCTCTTGATCCTGGGGAGGCTGTGGTTGGTGGGTGTCTTACACACTGGTTCTGGATGGGGCATCATGCCCTGTGCTCTTCATCCTGTGGAGGCTGGGTTTGTTGGGTGTCTTAACCTCTGGTTCTGGAGAGGGGATCGTGTCCTGTGATCTTGATCCTGGGGAGTGCAAGGTTACAGTCTCTCAGGTGGGTGGCATACCACTGGATTTGCAGGGGGCAGCCCACACAGCAGCACAGGGAGGCAGGACTACATACCGTCAGCCGGCGGTGACGGCTGCTCAGTGGTGGTGGTGGTGCTGCTGCTGCTGGTGGGGGGAAGCTCCAACCTATCCCCTGCAGCCTCGTATGGCTGCCCACTGGTGGTGGTGGTACTGCTGCTGTTGGGGGGACGCTCCAGCCCATCCCTTGCAGCCTCGGATGGCTGCACAATCATGGTTGGTGGTGGGGGCTCGGTCTGAGTTCCTGCTCCAGGCCCCTTGCCCTTACTGTCTGCTGGTGGATCCTTTGGCAATTCATTTTTCAGATGTTGGTGCCTCCCAATAGCTCCTGGAGTGATCACTGCAGCCAACTACAGGTCTTTCATATGTGCTCATTTTCTGTACAGTTGATTTGCAATGTTTGTACCTGTTACAATGAATACATATTTGATATACATGACATACTCCAAAATGTTTTTTTTCCAAAGGGTGTTTATTGAAGTGCTAATATATGAGGGGCAAGTGCAATGGGATAGAGTGATGATGGAGGAAATTCCAGAGTATAGTCTGTAGCACAGGTGAATTGTCCATGGGGACATAGGAAGGGGAGCACTGGCAGTTCAAGGTGGACAGGGTGACAGAGTGGGACACAAGGGTGACATTCGGGAAAGTCTAATTTCTGGGTGGGTGTCTTGGCAATAGTCTCTGGCTTCTGCCTGGATCACAGGGAACAGTTGCGGGGTGGTTTACCTTCTGCAGGGGGAGGGGAGCCTGTGGCCTGTGAGTCCTGTGGTGGGGCCTCCTGTCCACTAGCAGCAGCGGAGGTGGAAGGCAGTTCAGATGTCTGGCTAGTGGCAGGGGCCCGCTGTTGTGAGACAGCCTCTCTCATTATATTGGCCATGTCTGCGTGTACCCCTCCTATGGAGACCAGGTTGTTGTTGATGGCCTGCAAGTCCTCTCTGATCCCCTGGTACTGTCCCTCCTGCAGCAGGCTGTTCTCCTGCACATTGTCCAGGATCTGGCCCATCATGTCCTGGGAATGTTAGTAGGCACCCAGGATCTCTGCAAGTGCCTTCTGGAGATTCGGTTCCCTGGGCTTGTCCTCCCCCTGGAGCACAGCACTCCTCCCAGTTTCCCTGTTGTCATGTTCCTCTGTCCCCTGAACCGTGTGCCCACTGCCACTGAACCCAGGTCCCTGATTGTCATGGGTATGATGTGTGAGCTGGGGTCCCTGTAGAGGTGGACACTCTGCTGATTGACGTATCCTGGGGATAGAGGTGTGGGTATGTTGGGTGGGTGCTGTAGTGGTGTTTCCAGATGGAGGAGGCACTGTGGTTGTCTGTGACTGGGCTTGGGTAACCGACTGTCCAGGCGTCCCTGATGGACCATGTTGGTCACCCAGATCCACGTGACCAGAGTTGCTGTCATCACTGGGGGCCTCTTCTGTGGGGGGACTGGCTATTGCTGACACCTCATCTCTGGTGACATTGGCTGGGATACTTGTGAGGATGTAAATGATGTGTCATTTTTTTTAATGTGTGTGACATATTGTGCATTGGTGGCTTGCCCTCTTTGGTTGGATTTACCCTGGCAGCTTCCACTTGCGTAAATTGATATATAGTGGGCTAGCCGATTCTCTCTAATGTGCATGCCTTAGTGATAGGATTCCATGCAGGGTTGTGAGTGATGGCCTGGCGGTGTTCTGCTGGCGTACGCTGCTTCTGGCAGCAGCACTGAATCCTGTCTCCTGCCAGAGGACACTCTGCAAGCACATAAGTACGATGCTCCGACAGGGGAGGGGGCTTGGGGGTGTTGTGTGTGTGGGGGTGTGTTTGACTGTTTTTGTGTGCGTGCATGCAGGTGTGAGTCATGTGGAATGTGTGTGTGCATGAATGGGTGTGAGTGTGCGTGTACGTTGTGTGGTGTGAATGCGTGTGTGTTAGAATGTATGACAGTGTGTTGATGAGTGTGTGAATGAATGT